>NC_052239.1:12228962-12528962 GCF_013401445.1 Tripterygium wilfordii | reverse complement strand
TTTATCATCTTTCACTTCTCTTAGAAGAAGCGAAACTACTTGGGTTTTCTTGTTAAATGTCCATGATTTTTTTAACTATTGGTCATAGTCTATGAGCTATGTATTATAGGTCATGGCTTTGATGACACTCTTTGGTCTTGGTTGTGAAATGTCATGGGACTTTAATGTAGGATGCTGCTGCAGTGGGTATTAGAGTAGCTAGTCAATTAACTAAAATGGCTAGGAAAAAGGATTTTAGGGTTGCCAGGATCAGAGTTGTTTGGCACTTAACATAATGCATGATTTTGAGTGAAAATAATGCAGCTCATGAATAAAGTAGTGATTGATCTGGTCTATATGAATGGGATACTTGGACAGTAGCAATGTTATTGGGTGTTTTGTTATCTAGGGGATGAATGAGTTAATTTTGGTTTGGAATTTTGAACATCTTAGGATTAAATGGAGGTTGGGATCTGAGCTAATTTTGTGATTCCACTTCTATTGAAATCAATAAAAAGAGAAAGAAGAGATAAGATAATTTGGAATGTGAGTAAAGTCATTGAGTCTCTTATAGAAGACAATTTTCTGATGGATTCCCTTAACTGAAATTATATTCAACTTCTCTTTGAAACAACATCCAGTTTTGATACTGCATGCAACCTTATGCATGACCAGATACGGTTATCACAATCTGAACACTTGCAGCCTGTTGGAGAAATATACTTCTGCAGGATAAACTGAAGCTTCTAACAGGCTCCAAATGGGAGATTACTGGGAAAAAAAACCAATCACACCTTGGTTCACCACGAACAACAAAGTGTAAAGTGTATCTCTAGGTTGTTCTATCTGGAAGGTCTTCACTAGATAGAAGCAGTTAACTCAAAATCAAATAATGAGTTGAATTCTTATACCACATCAGATTTGACAGAAACAGTTAACTCAAAATCAAATAATGAGTTGAATTCTTATACCACGTCAGATTTGACAGAAAGCATAGCTTCGATGGGTCTTAAGTTCATATCTTACATATTAGAAAAAGTTGTCTCTAGTTTGAAATTACTTCAGTATTTGTAACTTCTTCATTCTTGTTGAATTTGCTGATAGTTGTATGTAGGCTTCATCTTATATGTTTGTGTGAAACTTCTTTTCACTTTCATGTGATTGCAATTTGAATTACAATGGCTTAAGTGGTTGCATATAAGTGCAGGTCACGCACAGCCGTTGCTCCATTGGAACGGTTGAAAATACTGCTACAGGTTGGTTACTTTTGTTTGAATTTTCAGTTTCACTGTATGGTTATTGCATTAATAAGCTCTTAAATAGTGCAGGTTCAAAATCCGCACACCATAAAATATAATGGAACAGTTCAAGGATTGAAATACATATGGAAAACTGAGGGTTTTCGTGGGCTGTTCAAAGGAAATGGTGCCAATTGTGCTCGAATTGTCCCAAACTCAGCGGTGAAATTTTTCAGCTATGAGCAGGCATCTAAGTATGACTTCTATATAGAATATGTCGCATCTATTTAATTGTTTTTAGTATGCAAATGATGGCTTTCAGGCTTTCTCAACACAGTTAGTCAGTTAGATGATCTGCAACGTCCTATTACTTGAAGCGACTATCGAGTAAAATATATGTTTGCTTTGATTTTATGTTGAACATACTTTATGTTACTTGTCATTCTAAATTCTCTCTCTGTAAATCTCAGGTGCTAATGTAGTGGGTGTGAGTAGTTTGGGTTCTAGGTTCCAATTGTTTTTATACATAATACAATATATTATTTTGTGTGTGTGTTTGTGTTTGTGTTTGTGTGTGTACTTTTGTGGCCAATTTGCTTTTAGTTTTTATGACATTAAATTCACTTGAATCACTAAAAGCAGAGTGCAATTGACTTCATAGTGTTAGCTGTTTCTTTTTTGGTGGGAGGATGGTGGAAGGGGAAGTGAAATGGTTTCATATGCCTAGCTGATGTACATGTCTGGAAATTATTAAACGAATGATTATATTGGTTTAAGAATGTCATTTGAAATAGAGTGCTGAATTGCAGTCAAATATTTGTGAGCATCATAAAACCTCTCTCTCTCATCTAATGTACACTTCTGGAAATTATTATAAACTAATGACTACATTGGATTAAAGTCGGTCATTTGAAATAGAATACTCAATTGCAGTCAAAATATAAACGTCGTAAAGCCTTCCTTTCTCATCTTTGCTGGTCTAGGTAAGTAAAGCTGTTCCCTTTACCCAGCTGATGGCTGCATCCACATGTCTTATACCATATTGTTCTACGGCTGGGTTCTTATGTACATTTGGCCCGAGTATTGAAACGTTTATCCATTCTTAGCAAAGGTGCTGTAGAATCTACAGATTTGTTGTTTCCTTCTTTCTGATTGATTTTATTTGATATTTTTCTTAACAGGGCGATATTGTTGCTGTATCAACAACAAACTGGCAATGGTAGGTTCAATATCATCGTCAATGTCGGATTGTTAGTCTATTTTTTTTGTGGATTACCTTGACATGTGAAGCCTATTGGGGAAAAAGAAAAAATAAATAAATAAAAAGAATGAAGAGCCTTATGGAGACTGTTTAGTAGATTCCATGTACTTAATAAATTTCTCTTCTAGGTTAGCTGATAACCTATTCAGAATGGTGTCACACATGTTACATTTGTTCAAAAATGAATCAGCTCCTTTGGATATCCTTTTGTTGCACCATATGCGACACATAACTTGGTGGAAATTTGAGTTGATGACTAACACGTAGCTTGGGCTTTGATTTGATTAAAAGAAATGATTCTTATTAATATTTCTAAATTAATCTTAATTGAAACTCCGACTGTGACATGACTGGATGAGAACTCAGAAATAGATGGAACTTCATTGGAAATATAGGCTGTTTTGAGTCTTTTTTTTCTTGTTGATACTTGCAGAGGATGCTCAGCTTACTCCTGTTTTACGCCTTGGAGCGGGAGCATGTGCAGGAATAATTGCCATGTCTGCAACTTATCCCATGGACATGGTACGAGGCAGGCTAACGGTGCAGGTATTATCTTGTGTACTCAATTGATTTGATTGAAAATTGATTTAGGGGAGCTTCCATAGTATTGCATCATTTGGTCTAAAGTATATGTAGTCATGGTTGTTAGAATCATACGATTTGTGATTCAATTCGACTTTGAACGAAAACTATACGAATCATCATTTGAATCGTATTGCAGAGGGAATCGTGCGATTCAGTTTGTGAATCCCTGGAATCAGTATGAATTGTACGATTCAACAATTCAGAAGAATTTATTTTATTTAATGTGGTGACTGTGCCCTGTTCTGGGAACTAGACTCATATCTTGCTTCGTAACATATTATTTAAGCTGAAGATTATGTTGCCACAGACTTGGGGAAAAATGTATCTTCTTGAATTTCTGAAACTTGCTATTAGATTGACCTAGAATTCCTCTCTTTGATTGTTTTAGCTTAAATGTATTTCGTTTGGGCTCCCTGGTTTTCTTTAAGTGTGACACCTTGCACCGTAAACCTATTTATTTTTGTTATTTCATTTGCAGACAGAGAAATCTCCCTTCCAGTACAGAGGAATGTTTCATGCTCTATCGACTGTTCTCCGGGAGGAAGGCCCGCGGGCTTTGTACAAGGGCTGGCTTCCTTCTGTCATTGGAGTAGTAAGTCAAAATTTACAAATTCACTAAATTTGGATATCCTGATTATGACCAATGTTGCATCTATGCACTCAGTCTTTAAAAAACGAAAGAAGAAGCGATATGGTCATGGTTTGATTGTATTGACAAGTACAAAAATATAAACCCTAAGCTTAGCGTGTATGTTACCTTGTACGATTGGATTCTATCCATTCCTAGTTACTTTGACCAATGAGGAAAATTTATGGAAAACCAAAAGTTTGTGCCAGTCTTAATTAGGTGAATGGTTAGTTCTAACAGTAACAAACTCTTGGTTAAAAGGATAATAGAACGGATTAATAAAGACCCAGCATATGATACCCAATTCTAGCCTCTCGTTCAGTTACATGTGTGGTTTTGCATCCATTCAACTGAACCTCTAATATATTGGAATAATAACTTCTCTTTTCATCTTTTTGGGCACTTTACCTAAGATTTCTTTTGTTACTTGATCTATTATCAAATGGCCATCAGGCCTTTTTGTGTATAAATGTTTGGTTAACTGTTGACTTGTTTTTGTTCAGTAGTACTAGACTGTCTGAGGTTTCATTTAACATTGAAATGTAATTTATTGGTTTATTGTTGCAACACACCTAAGCCACAAGTCCCACATTGGATAAAGAAGGGTATGTGTGTGGCTTTATATACATGTGGGTAAACCCAAACTCATGAGCTATAGCTTTTGAGTTAAGATGGGCCACCATCCACATGTGTCCAGAAAGCCCAATTTTAGTCCATGTAATGTGGGCTCACCCCCCAATCCAATTTCTCAACATTTATATATATCTTGATAGTTACAATCTGCTATTTTTGTAAAGCTGGGAAGTTGAAGGTGTGAGTTTTTCTCTTCATCAGGATCCAAGGGTTGAGGGTACTCCCTTTCTACTTTATTGCATATAATTATGCTGGGATATGTCGTACTTTTCTCAGAAAAGAGAAACAAATTGAGTCCAGTTGTATGAACTATGAAGTATAGATGTTCTTCCTTTGTGCTTAACAGGAAACATATAAGACAGCGAGGTAAAATGGATAAATGAGAGAATTTTTTAAAAATGGCTTCTTATGGGCTGTGGGGGAAGAGTGAGAGAGTGAGAAGGAGTGTTTGTGTGAGAGAGTGTGAGTGAGAGAGAGAGCTGGATGGAAATCAACGGTGGAGTTAACTTTAGTTTCTAGCTACTCTCTCTCTAAAATTTGTTGCATCATGTAATGAAACTTATTAAGCTTTTGGGGGATGAAATCTTGGATTTTGTTTCATTGTGAATCTTCTTTCAATGATGTTATATAATTACTTGCACTTTATTTTTTTAATTTATTTATTTGCAGATTCCTTATGTGGGTCTCAACTTTGCTGTATATGAATCTCTAAAAGATTGGTTAGTAAAGGCTAATGGACTCGCTGAAGATTCAGAATTAAGTGTGGTAACAAGGCTTGCATGTGGAGCTGCTGCTGGAACTGTTGGCCAAACTGTTGCCTACCCTCTTGATGTGATTCGCCGAAGAATGCAGATGGTGGGATGGAAAGATGCTGCATCCATTGTCACGGGTGAAGGAAGCAGTAAAACTCGACTTGAATATAATGGCATGATTGATGCATTCAGGAAAACTGTTCGGCATGAGGGCTTTGGGGCATTGTACAAGGGTTTGGTACCCAATTCTGTGAAGGTGCGTAGTGTCCTTTGTCCACCCAAACTAAGTATAGGATAATCATTAAGCTTACTTGACTACTACTTTATGCAAGTTTTTGACTCCATAGGCAGTGGAAAATGTTTAGTTGAGACCTTCAAAAGCTTGTTTTATGAATTGTGATGTATCTTTGTGTGGCTGGGAAGCGAAAGGTTCATTAATTTTCTATCTTAGGGATGGAGCTGGTTGGATGGATTGCTTTACTTGATCCTCTTATAATATTCCTGATAAACCTTAGCCTAAATTACTTTGTAGTTCATTCATGGAACGTCGAATCACGGTTCTGGCTGCCCTAAAGAATTTGGCTCATAAGTTGCAGACTTTGGCCCCAGTTAACCCCTGAACTACTATGTTTGTACATTCGACGTTGCTATATTTTGTATATGACGATTGGTACTGTTAACCCACAATTTGTAATTTTTGGTCTTAGTTTATCCAACTAAGTTGATGGGCCAGTGATCATTGGTCCATTGGTATGGATGTCTTGCAATACAAACTTGTTTAGAGGGGAAGGTCTTTTTAAAAGTTTTTGTTTACATTTCAGGGTTCATCTGTTCAATGGTTGGTGGGTTGGACTGCCTCCTAAAGCCAGTTTTTGCGATTAATAGTAGCTTTAGGAGGAACTTAAATTTAATTGAACTGAATAAGGCCACTGTTGATTGGTTTTGTGTGCCCCCAAAAAATGGTGCAATTTTCAGCTTCTCCTTTGTTCCTTGGGATTTATGGTCCCTTGTTTCTCTTGCTTCTTGATGAGTATGATAATATTAATAAATACTAGAATCGTTTGCTTGCTGGAATGGTTGCTTGGAAATCATATTGAATGGATTGTTTGCTTAGAATTCTTTGTATTTTATCCATGCTACATGGTATGAAAAAGCATAATTTGGAGGATTGGAGAGATGATTTGGGAATGAGGTTTTGCTTTTCTGATCAACACTTACCTTTTTCTTCTCTTCTAAAACTTGTTTGTTATTGAACTATGTTCTAGTTTACTTTTTTACGTGTTTTCTTTAGTTTTTCTGAAGGACCTATCTTGTACACATTCTGACTACTTGGGATGGACACTTGGTGCTGTTTTAATGAACAAATTACTTTACGTCATCTCCCCCCTCAAAGGAAAAAGGAAAAAGAACGAAGATATCAATCTAATTATGAACATTCTTTTCGTCTAAGCAATAAAATAGACATTTGTTTTCCTGTCTACATGGAATCTTGGTGCATAAGACATTGTGGTTGGGTCGGTATCGTGTCAAATAGAAATACATACTGTTTTATTTCCTTATACAGAGGACACACTGTGATTCTTCTGCTACTTTTGCAGGTTGTCCCATCCATAGCAATTGCATTTGTGACCTATGAGATGGTAAAAGACATTTTAGGAGTTGAAATCAGAATCTCAGACTGAAGATGGGTATTCTATCATCTTTATTGAACGAGTGTGCTAATTTTGTAGGCAAGCATCTAGAGATAAGGTAATTGGGTACTGTTATCATTTTTTACCTGAATCTATGGGCGTGTTTAAGCCTGTGTTCAATATGTTGCTTTTCCTGATTTCATAAGCATGTTTCCCCTGATTTCAGCTTGTCATTCATAATCTGTTTTAATAAGTATGTCGATGGAACAATGCAAGAAAAGCAATTACATGCGACCATCTTCTAAGTATTATTACTCTCTGTCTCTCTCTCTCTCTCTCTCTCTCATTGTTTGTGTGTGTCTCTGTTGCGTTTGTTAGAAGATTAATGCTGCATGAACCTTTTAAAGCACATACAAAATGCATTCTGGATTATATTATTCTCATCCCCACTTTGTTTCTCCTGTACCCAAGTCGTGAATTTAAACAATGTTGACTGTAACATAGGTCCTGTTTTGCTAAGGATTATATTAACCATGGATATGGACACTGACTCCATAAGCTATGGATAGGGATATGTGTATGCTACTCATCATTTGGTGCATGATAATTGATAGACACAAAGTATGATGTCATAGGCTTTGTGCAATCCAGTCATTGCCGAAACAAGAACTTTATGTGAGAGTCGAAGCACCAAAGGGAGAATTGGGAATTTTTCTGATAGGAGACCAGAGTGGTTTTCCTTGGAGATGGAAAATTCGGTTGGAACAACTTAATTGTAATTTTGGAAGTACTATTGGATGCTTTGGCAACTTCACATTAGGTCCATCCTATGCAAGGCATACACTTCTATGTATTTGTACGCTTCTGCGTATATTTTGTGCATCTACATATGTTTTTACAGTCTAAAATTAATTGTAAACGTTTACCTGTATGTTAATAACCCAATATGCATTTTTTTTTCGTCTGCCTCCAATGTACATATAAACAAACAGACATAGAGTTGCAGTGGTGCGGTGCTGCATACATCCGTCTATTTCTGACCCTGCCCACTACGGGAGCCGTGTGTGCGAGAGTGGTTTTCCTTTTTACTTGCCTGCAATATGCATCTCTTTTGTGACTTTTGTACATATATACATGTGCATCAATCGTCTATTTTTCAGTTTGATATATCTATACTCGGACATGGATATACAGCAAAGCAAGCTATACTTATGTTAGCTATCAATGTGTATATATCCATGCGTCCTTATCTAAAGGATAATGCCTGAGACCCCCAAAAGACCCTCATTTAATGTGGAGTGTTGTATGTGAAATAGGTCTTACATGTGTGTTTTTAATCAACGACTATTTTAATGCCACATATATTTTGGGGACTTTTAGGGGTCAAATTTTGGGGGTCTTTAGCATTGTCTTTATCTAAATATCATCCTCAGTTTGTGTTTGTACTTTATATATAGTTGCAAATTCAACATATAGATATTGTATGCAGTCCAAGGAACAATGGTCCGCATGCGAGGAATGCAATTTTATCTGCAGCCGGGATATGTAGGTGCGACTTATGCTATTAATGTTTCTCCAAACATATTATAAATGATCGATTGCATTTTTTTATTTTTTTTTTACGTTTAGGGTTTAAGATATATAATTTAGGGTGTCAAAAGCACCCTTGTAATGAGTTTAAACCATTTTTATTTTATACCTTGACGCTTAATGTGGAGTTTGGCAACTTTCTTGGTTATATTTGTCTTTCATAAGCATAGAAAATATTAATCTTTCATTTTATAGTGAGAATTCCTTCCTCTTCTATCGTGAAGAAAGATTTTGGGACTCAAATTTAATGTGAAGAAAATGATTTGATTAGTATAAGGAAACAAAAAAGAAGGGGGATCACCCTATCCTAAGTTGGGGTTCGAATATACCTATCTCAACTTGCCAAACAAAAGGATATGAAAAAGAAAAAGCAAATACTCTGCTCTACTAGCCATTATGTATTCCCTTTGTGATGTCGTTTTTCAAAGGTAGTGTATGACTTGCCCTTTACATTCTTTATAATTGTCTGGAACCTCGGTTTTCGTTGCAGTTGCTGTAATTCTTGATGCCTAGTATGATTTAGCTCCTCTAGCTTTTCAAGAGTCTGCTTTTATGCCTTCATCATAGGGAGCCCCCACTGCAGTTTGATCAGGTTAATAATGCCTTTGGCCGAGCACCTAGGTGGGGATCTGAGGGGCTCCACCATTCGTTTAAAATTGTAGAGTTTATAATTTGAATATAATGATTTGGAAGGTGTGTCACATCATACCACATTTTTGTTTTCTCATTTTTAAAACTTGTCTGGTTGTTTCTTCAACATTAGATTCGAATTATTATCTCTGAGGAATTACGGAGCCCCCAAATCTCTTAGATGGAGGCTTCAAGTTTGTCTCTTTTTGTGTCATTGGTAAGAGTGGATGATCACTCTGTGTTAGCTACAAAAGTTAGGAAGACTCTGAGATTGGTTTGTTAGTAAAGACTCATAGCCATGAAGTATTAATGAGACCAACCACTGGTTTATCATTTATGTGGCAAAATGCTGCAATTTTACATTACGCTTTTCTTTCTGCCTACCTTTCTTTCGTAGGTGGATGTCATTAATTAAAGTATTATTTGTTTATTTTACCCTGTATGTGCTACATGACCAAGTGCCAGCAATGATCACGCATGCTTGCTGGCTACAAAATAATAGCTTACGATTTTGAGCCAGTTTCATGAAAGGTCTTTGTAATTATTTATTTCAACTGACATGTCATTGTAATGGACTTGTATGGTTCAGGGTCTATTGACAGGAATCCGTCCCAATCTTAGTCGCGCTGGATCATCTGTTGGAATAGTTGGTTCTTTTTGCCAAGTTCTCAAGTATACATTGCATCACATATGATTCTCATCCATTGAAAACCCAAGCGGAAACACATTAAAGATATTGTCCGCTCTAGATTACCGACTCGACATAGATTTATTCTTTTTTTGACCGTCCCAATAGTTCTTATGTTCTGAAAACACGTTACTAGTGTGAGAGGTGCAATGACTTTACTCATATATCACTCAGTGGGTTATGCCAATCCGCTCTAGGCTTTCACTCACCCATGGATGCTTGAGCAACAGCATAATAGATATCTGGAACATAAATTCTCTTTCTTTTAGTTTTATGTCGAATTTCTTATTTAGGATAGACATTGTTTCTGCATGTCCTGAGGGAGTCAACAATGGTAAGGAGTCTTGAAAGTTACAAGATAAAAGGGATCTGAAATTTGAATAAAGGAAAATCAAAACAACTTAATCAATCAATTCTTGGACAAGTACAGACCATATAGAACCAAAATCACATGAGAAAATCAATCAATATCTATCCTAAAAGAAATGGGAGGAAGATGCATCGAGTGGGTGGATGAGATATGTAAGCACCAAAGCCACAATCATCAGCAAATATGCAATTCCCTGGTCAATCGAAGTTCCTGCACAAAAAAAAAAAAAAAACACATTAGACATTTCAGATCCTCAGAAACCATCCATGAAGACAAAGGGAACAAAGAGCAACGGGGTTACCATCGCTAGCCGGAGCCGGAGCCGGAGCCGGAGCTTGGGCCTCAACATAAGGCGTGACAAAGACCAGAACAAGAGCTAGGATTGCCAAAACAAGAGCTCTTGCCATTCTTTTTCTTCTTTATCTGCAGACAGACAGAGTCAGAGAGATTGTGAAGAGCCCCTGGGAGGAAGGAAGATGATTATATACACACGGAAGACAGAAGATGATATTAATATATATATATATACTTCCACTCCCTAACCATTAAAAACGCATTTTCTTGGAGGAAAACAACCTGTAATAACTCTGTAGTTAAACATGTTTTGATCTCTTGAGACAAAATCATAAAGGTCTGATGTATCTATAAGAATCGAATAATTCAAAGCGAATAATATTGTTGATGTATATTGAGTTGAAAATTCTAATAAAAGATACCGGGAATCCACAATTTAGTGGTGTAGGTGGGGTCCATGAAGATATTTGAAATTGATTTGATTAGGATGCAAGGCCATCGGAGGTCTGGCCATGTGCGTTACGGTTGTTCTTTTTTGGTGGCATGCACGGCGACAGTCTGTCATGTCCAAGATGTCTTTTCTCTTTGTTACTACCTAACCCCACAATCATGTAACGGATTTAACGGCTATATTTCCTACTTTGAAAAGCAAAAGCCTTTAGCTATCCCAAATTTCAAATTCAAGTTGTGGGTTTCACTCACATCTCTAATTTTTCTACTTTGGATTTTGAATTTCTAATACAATTCTTTTGGAATTAAAATCAAGAAAATTGAATTGACAGGGGAAATGTGACATTATCGAAAATGAAAAATGTAAATAGTATTTTTATCAATGTTTTAAATATTAGTATCAAAATTATATTGATCAAGCGATTGGTATGCATATAACTGGTTCAACCGATCGAGCGACACGAACATAATATATAGATAAATATATTATAGAGGATAGAGGTAACAAAAATTATGTTTTTTTTATTGGTTAAGGATTATTATTTCTTATTTGAGTGCCTAAGTTCAATTCTCATTAATAGTGTTTTTAACATATAGTCATGACTCTTAGTATTAGGATTTCGTAAAAATCATTATTAAAAAATCAACTTAGAGAACTCTTTTTGAAGACTTCGGGTATTAGTTAAATTTTTTGTTATTATTTTATAAATTAAAAAATTAATTTTAATTTTAAAAATATAATTTTTAAAGTTGAATCATGCTAATGAGGAAGAATTCCTTTGTGTATATATATAAAATATAATGTAAGCAGTGACGATGCATATATACCACCTGTTTGGTGCAGCGGATCTCTGTGTGTTTTCGTTGCACCGTTAGGCAACGAATCCGCTTTAAATAAACAGCTCTCGTGAGGAGCTTTTGCAACGGAAATGCTGTAATATTATTATTATTATTTTTAAACGTGAGGCCCACGTGATGATTAGAGTATTACAGTGTGGCCCCACTGTTGTCTCCTATCTTTTATTACTTTTAATTTAACATTTATATAAGTAAAATATTTCTACTTTTATACTTTTAGTTTTATACGTGTTTACTTTTAATACATAATGATAAATTAAAAAAATACAGTAATAATATATAAATATAAAATATTTCTAACAAATTTATAATTTATACTTCAAATTAATTTAAATATAAATTATATTTGTTTAATTAAATTTAAGATTAAAAATCATATTATAATAACAAATTTTTTTATAAAACAGTTTTTTTATTAGCGTCAGCTTTTAATTCATCAAACACCTCATAGCATATTACACAGTTTTAAACTCAGTTTTTTTTATAGCTTGCTTTTCCACTATCATTGAAAATCAACCTAACCGCTCTACCAAACGGACCCATATAGTCACCATGCATTGTTGTTCTGGCACACTTTTACACCAAAATTTCCGAATAAGGAAGGGGCAACTGAAGTGTTTTTCATTTGACAGCTAATGATGTATGATTGTATTCAAATGTAAAGTGGTGGTTAGTGATTCTCATGGTCCCCATCATCTTCAATTAACTAGACTAGTGTTCCCCATCATTGTATTTGTTTCACGGCTAAATTTGTAATTAACGTAACCATGCAGAAAAAAATAACTAATTTGGCGGTCAGGAATTTAGCCCACTTTCGGCCCATGGATCTATGCTTTTGACCCTAGCCCATTCGAAAGTTAGGCCAAAGGGTAGCTACAAGCCTACAACTGCAATCTATTATTGGGCCCAAGAGAACGGTTCACTTACTCTTTTTCGTCGTATTGCTCAGTCTGTCTCTGTCTCTCGTCTATATAAATCTTAGTGGCCTGCCACTCTGCCTACAGGTGAGCTCTCGCAATAATACGTGCTTCCGGAGGATCCTCGTCATCGTCTTGAAAGGGTGTATGTATCTTGTTTTTCTTGGTTCTTCAATTCCTTCTGCGTTTAAGGTTCGATTTACTGGAGGTTTCCTTTTTGCAAATTTAGGTTTCCGGGATTATGAGTTCTGGCTATTTTATTTTCGTTTGGGATTCAATTTTCTGAGGAGAGAAAGAAAATATCCAATATTGCGTTCAAAGTTGAATCTGCTTTTTTTGTCGTTGATCGATCTGATTTTGTACGGTGGTCTTAAACCGACTAAGGCTTCCGGGTCGGATTGTGACGAGTCTTATATGATTCCGGCATTATGTGTGTACGTGTGTCTGCATTTCTTTTTGAGTCTGTGCTAGCTGCTGAACCAGTTTTAGATGAATTTTGTGACCATGGATCTTGAGCTTAGCTTTGGTTTTACTAGTGTTGGCAGTAGTTCTTGTAACAAGCAAATTTCCTGTCTAATTACTGGTACTGTTTCTCATTTCTTATGGCTGTTTCCTGTTGATCTACTCCATCTTTTAAGCAAAAAGTATGTTTGCTAAGCTCAGATGGATAATACGCGAGACTCGAAGAATCCTGTGAGTAAGCCAAGTGGAGTAATTGAAAAGATTTTGTGTTTTGACACCTTTACGGGGTATTTGGTTCATAATTGTGTGAGGTGAGCATGAGATGATGAAGAGATGAATACGAGGTGAGTGTGAGATGAGTATGGGATGAGAATATTAGTAGTATAATTTCCATGTTATCCTTTTTTTTTTTTAAAAAAAAAAAACAATATTTTACATAGCAAAACTCATTATCCCTTGTTGGCTTATTCTCCACAAAGGGTGAATAGAGGGATGAGTTTTGGATTCCACCTCCAAAACTCAAGTAAACAAGGGAATATCTAATCATACCCTCATCTCACACTCATTCCCCTAAAAACACCAACCAAATGCCCTGTTAGTCCTTGTGTATACGCTACTTTGAGTTTCTTAATTTAGTTGTTTATTCTCTACTTTTATTCTACTGGTGGATTTGTAACATGAATTATGAAAATGGCTTTATAGTTGGCAAGCAGTTAATTGATAAATATTCTAGTCATAATAGATGCTCGAAACTGATCATATTTTGACGGATCAGCTTGGCCAGTCAAAAAGCTGAGTAAATGTTTCCATTTGCGATATGAACTGAGTATTTATTATGCAACCTAGTGCTGTGCAATAGAATGGCATCATCCATAAGCACATCATTATAGCATGCCTCTTCTTCAACACCAAGCAACAATAAGTGATTCGTACCTTATTCTGATCAACTTTGTAAAGAGTAGGATGCTTCGTGGTCGATAACTTGAATGACATTGCAAACCTTTCCCACTGCAAGATAGGAGTAGCATATACACCAGTCTCTGTCCGCATTTTGTCTTATTCTTTCCTTGGGTTTGAATGTGTGTTGGTGTTATTTGATTTGGTAGAGCAATGTCTTCATCATGACTGAATTGTTTTCTTTTCTGTTATATGTTCTATAATATGAAGAACAGAGCTAGTATGGCAGAATTAAACCTTGGTGTCCTTATTGATATTGTGGACGAGGAATGGATGAGAGACACTTTGCCTGACGATGGTATCATTAGTGCTTCCTCCTATCAATATGTGCATACACAAATACATAAAATCACTTTCTGCAAGTTTGTCTTCTCTATTTCTCGTAACATCCATCTAATGTTCTCCATTTTGTCATTTGTTTCAATTTTTGTTTTGCTTATGCAGATCTTCCATTGCCCCCACTGATGGCTAGTCGTACTGATGATGCTGAGGATTTAAGTATGTCCGCTATTAAATTACAAATTTTACTTTTGCACGTCATGATATGAAAATGGAAGTATGAATTGTTTTTAAAAAATGCTTATCTTAATGGAACTCAGTGCTTGAGTCGATAAGCGCATTTCTCCTATTCTTCATGAGGTCCAAGTCTCGAGATTTGTTTCCAGTTGTGAGAAAAGTCATCCTCTATTTAATGGCTTAGGATTCTAACATATGGTCCATCGTCGATACTTATTTTATGCGTCATAGAATGGACGAATCATGTTTTCCTGTATCGTCTTCTTATTTTGACATAGTATCCAGCTGATTCTATGAAGTTATGTTTATGCACTCTGTGGATATGCTTGATTTTTCAGATGAGGAGTCTCAACAAGTAAATGAAGATACTTGGCATGAACTTGCAATTGGGACCGAGTAGAATTCCGGGCATGAAGATCTTTGTCATGGCATTGGTGCTGAGTCTTGGTTTTGTATGGATCCTTTATATGGGATATGTTTGACCTTGTAAGTCTATAAAATTCGTGGTTCCAAATTTCTTGCAAGTCTATCAAATTTCTTACCACAGGTCCACAGGCAAGCCAACGGATGGTTTGTTGACCTAAAATTACTTAATGAAAATTTCTAGTCTGCACATGCCTTATATATGCAGCCAGTGATTGATGAGAGAGCAGTTAAAAAATGCACCAAGCATGAACTTGACACCACTAGTAGTCATAACCAAGCCCGATGAACTTACCCGAAAGTCGGTTGTCTCAATAGGACTTTACATGGATGAATGTATTACGCACATACAATGTGCATGCGTCTAAGCTTTCTGGGTTTAAAAGTGCACGCGTCTATGCTAACTAACTAGTATCCATTGTGGATGATCTGCTCAATCTACCAAAACCAGACCACGTTATGGAAGCTCTCAAGAGTCGAGATCCATTCGCCACTACACCATTTTAATTTTAACACCTCAAATGGTGTAATAGGGGAGCGCTAAAATTTATTTATTCTAATGGAAGCTGCTAAAAGTTTTATTGGGCCAAACCCATTTAAAATAGAAGTCAATTGTCCAATTCATTCTTTGAACTTAATTAATTCATAAATTTTATGCCCGCGCGCTAAACTAAACCAGTCCATATTTTGTCCGCTTTAATTAAAAAATTAAGTAATTTTCCTTTAATATTTTTGATGATGTAAATTTAAAATTATGACTGCCAAGATTTGAAGTAAACTCGAGTTTTTACCATGCAGATTCATCTTGAATTTGATGGCGTAGAAGGTGAGTTTGTGTGGCTATTTCTAATTTTCCTGGTAGATGTGAAAATTCAAGTCATGGAGAAAAAACAAAATAAAGACTGTTATATGACCATAAAATCATCCCTCTTGCAACAATTATTTTAAAAACCAAGACTACAAAGTTATCTTAATTCTCACATTTGAAAGTTTGCTGCTTTGAGAATGTTTCCTATATAAAAGCCTTACCACAATTGAATATCCTGCAAACATAACCATCACTTATATAGCAGCAATATCAAATACAAGAATATATATCAGAAGATGAAGCAGCAAAGTATACTTGTTTTCTCTTGCTTTCTTCTAATTGGCATTAGTTGTGTCAGTGCGGAAGCTCTAAGTTGTAGCCCGAGCGGGAAGATAATCGGGAAGAAGCCTCCACCAAATCAATGTAACCAAGAGAACAATTCCGATTGCTGCAAACAAGGAAAAATCTACACCACCTACAAATGCTCACCACCAGTGACAGGCCATACAAAAGCAACCTTGACAATCAATAGCTTCGAGAAGGGCGGCGACGGTGGTGGACCTTCGGAATGTGACAATCAGTACCACTCAGATGATACTCCGGTGGTTGCTCTATCGACCGGATGGTTTAACAATGAGAGCAGGTGCTTGAAATATATTACAATCTATGGTAATGGAAGGAGTGTTAAGGCCATGGTAGTCGACGAGTGTGACTCGACGATGGGGTGTGATTCTGATCATGATTATCAACCTCCATGCCGTAACAATGATGTTGATGCTTCCAAGGCGGTTTGGAAGGCTTTGGGAGTGCCTGAAAGTGACTGGGGTGAATTGGATATATACTGGACAGATGCTTGAGTCTTGAACACCACATATACCAGTATTTGCTTTGCTTTTAAATGTTATGTACTTGTGATGTTATGATTGTGAACTTCTTTATGTACATTTGAATATACATATGTGTGTGTATGTATGTATACATGTATATTTGTTGTATCTTTTCGCGTTCAATTTAAAATTATTGTACCAGTTCAACATCATAAGTCTTTTGCGCCAAACAGTTTGGGAATTGCTACATAATTGAACTTCACTTTTTTTACATTGTGCAAACTAAGCCTAAATAATTTTTATTTTTCATTTTTGATTCTTGTGCATGTGGTATGACTTGTGTCCAGTAAATATCTAGTTTAAGAAGACATGAATTATCTACAGGAGTGAGCATAACTCTAGTAAGATAGATTTCATTCTTAAGCAAAAGATAGAAAACTTTATAAGGATTGTAAAGTGATTTCGGAGGAGAGTGTAACCACACAACAAAGAATACATATGCTTTAAGGAATGACATACAAGAAATAGGGTAACATGTGAGTATAAAATTAGGTGGTGGAATCTAAAAGGAGATAAGTGTAAAGTTTTTATGAAGAAATTACTTAAGAATGCAAATTGGGAATTAAAAGGATTGCGGATTTGACCATTATGTTGTTTAAGATTTTAGGAGCCTCTTACTCCTCTAGCACATATTAGATCTTCATGCTCCAAGTTTTATGATTCTCTCCATTAAATTTTTCTCCCTTGTTCAATTCATCGACTATGTTCTTCAAAGCCGATGTCATTTTCGTTGAACATAAAGTTCTACATAGACATGCACGAAAAATTAATCACTCACATGTTTTTATTTTACTAATAACTAATTATATTAATTAATAAATTCACGAGGGGTCTTAGAATCGAAAGATCAATACATTTCCAGTCATCTTCCTAAATCCTATGCGAATAATATCTTTAATATAATCATTTATGCAAAAATATTATCATTCATAAAAGAAGCTATATAAACTTCAATGAATCCCACATATGTAAATACACAATCTATATATTTATAGGCACCGTTTGGTGCACAATTTCTCTCAACAATTTATTGTCAATTAACCATAAATTGTTCATAACCACCAAACAACAATTTTTTGTCCCAAAAACCAAGACAATTTCTTGACCATATATTGTCATTTTTGAAATTGTCTCCTTTTGAACCATTTTGAGACAATATTGATTTTTTGTACAAAATTGTCCTCAATCTTCTTTTATTTCTCAAAAATATCCTCTCCAGCTCTAGTTGAATTCTTGCTAATGGTCTCCGATCTCACACTCCAACAAGTCTTTGATATCAGAGTCAGCTCCCAATTACCCATCGATCGGAACAGATCTCCCAGAGTCAGCTCCCATTTCGGAACTCCAGTCGATGTTGAAGGTGCGGCTGCGGTCATACTGGTTGGGTTGTTCTAGAGAGAGTTTTGTTACGTTCCACGTAACTAGCTGAGAAAGAGTAACTACTAACACTAGCAAGAACTGATTACCATTAACAAATCAAGATCACTGATACAGAACTGCAACTACTTAGATAAATCCACTACACAACAATGGTTAAACACACAATAACGAACGCCTATTCGAGAGAGGCGGCTCTCCAAGTTCATCAAACAAGTCTGAACATTCAACAACAACCCTAAGAACAAAATACAACATATAAAGTACTAAGAGGCCTCATCACAGCCATCAGGTCTCTTGAGCCATCCAACGGTCCTGCTTGCATAACAAAATAAGACAAAAGTAGATCACTTGAGGGGCACGTGACAATGCCCTCCCCATCAGAAGACCTTGCCCACAAGGTCAGGAAATTGTTGCACCAAGTTACTATAAGAAATCCAAGTGGCCTCGGATGCATCTTGCCCTTGCCATTTCACTAACAACTCAGCTGCTGGTACATTGCCCTTCTTGACCAAACGTCTGTCCAACACAAGTTCTGGCACAGGTAAAGGTTGGCCGTCACTGTTCACGGGAGGAAGAGATGTAGATAACACTGGAGTATCACCAATGTGGCGCTTCAATTGGGAAACATGGAACACTGGATGGATAAGAGAGGTAGGCGGGAGGTCCAATCTGTAGGCCACTGAGCCCACCTTCTGATTGACCACAAAGGGGCCATAATATCGAGGAGCTAATTTTAAATTCTGTCGCTGGGTCACCGAAATCTGCCTGTAGGGCTGGAGTTTCAAATAAACTAAGTCGCCGACTTCAAAAGAGATAGGAGTCCTCTTTTTATCTGCAAATTTCTTCATGGTGTTCTGACTTTTGTTAAGGTTATGTCGCAGTATCAGCATGATCTCCTCTCTTGACCGAAGGTAAGAATCGACTGATGCCAAGGAAGTGGTGCCAGGGATGTAATCACACAAGCGAGGTGGTCTCCTTCCATAAACTGCCTCGAAAGGAGTCAATTTCGTACTGGAATGAGGGGTGGTATAATAACAATACTCTGCAAGCGGCAGCCACTTAAGCCACATTTTCGATTGACTCCCCGCGAAACACCTTAAATATTGCTCGATAGCCTTATTAACAGCCTCCGTTTGACCATCACTTTGCGGATGGTAGCTAGTAGTAAAATTCAGATTAGTCCCCTGCAACTCAAAAAACTTCTTCTAAAAAGAACTAGTGAAAACAGTGTCTCGATCCGTCACCATCGATTCAGGAATTCCGTGTAAACGAAAAATGTTGTCTAAGAAGGTTTGAGCCACCGATGCCGCTGTGTAAGGGTGGGACAATGCCAGAAGGTGAGCATATTTAGAGAGTCGATCAACCACCACTAAAATGACAGACTTGCCCAAAGAATTGGGGAGACCTTCCACAAAATCTAAACTGATGTCAGCCCAAACCTTGGAAGGGATAGGGAGTGGTTGCAAGAGACCATAAGGTTGGGCATTGAGATACTTGGTAGTCTGGCAGCGTTCACATTTTTTAACAAAGTCCCGAATCGCTGTTTTCATACCGGGCCAATAGAAGTCGTCTTGGGTTTTCTTGAGGGTTTTAATGTATCCAGGGTGACCCGCAAGAGAGGAACTGTGCACCTGATGCAGCACCTTGCTCCGGACATCAGCTTGAGCTCCCACTACTAGGCGGTTCTTATAAAAAACAACATCATTGCGTAAGCTAAATTGGGGACAAGAAGCTGAATCCGCCGCCAATTGCGTGATAATATCTTGGATCCAAGCATCTTCGTCATACGACAATTTAATCTCTGTGAGAAGATCTAAGGTGGGCAAGGTGATGGCAAAAATGACAGGTTGAGAGGGATCCCCTTCTTCTTGTTTCCGGGACAGCGCGTCAGCCACCAAATTATCCTTCCCTTGTTTAAACTCCACTGTAAAATCATACCCCAACAATTTACTAACCCATTTCTGCTGTGCCGGAGTGCCCACTGGCTGTTCAAGTAAAAACTTCAAGCTGTAGTGGTCTGTCTTCACTCGAAAAGTGTGACCCAAAAGGTACGCCCGCCACTTCTTCACTGCCGAAACAAGAGCTAGCAACTCTTTTTCATAGGTGGAAAGATTCAAGGCTCTTCCTTTGAGGATCTGGGAATAGAAAGCAATGGGACGATTTTGTTGCATCAATACCGCACCAATCCCGTTACCGGACGCATCACATTCAATGACAAATGGTTGATTGAAATCGGGCAGAGCTAGAACAGGTGGACTAGTGACCGCCGTCCGAAGGAATTCAAAGGCCCTCGTAGCAGTATCGTCCCAGTTGAAAGAGTCCTTAGCCAGCAATCCATACAAGGGAGCAGCAATGGAGCCATAATTCTTAATAAATTTATGATAATAACCTGTTAGACCAAGAAATCCGTGAAGGGATTTAACTGTTCTGGGAATTGGCCACTCCTTCATTGTTGCAATTTTCGCTGGGTCGGTGCGTACTCCTCGGCTATCAATGATATGCCCGAGATACCCTACTGCTGAAACCCCGAAATTGCACTTGGATGCCTTGGCATACAGCTGGTGTTTATGTAAAAGCTCCAGAACTAACTCCAAATGCCTCAAGTGGTCGTCCCTGGATTGACTATACACCAGAATATCATCAAAAAAAACTAGCACAAACCTCCGAAGATATGGCTTAAACACAACATTCATTAGACTTTGAAACGTAGACGGAGCGTTAGTGAGACCAAATGGCATGACTAGGAATTCATAGTGGCCTTCGTGGGTCCGGAAAGCCGTCTTTGGTATGTCCCCTTCCACCACTCTAATTTGATGGTACCCCGAACGCAAGTCCAACTTTGAGAAAATACGTGCCCCATGTAGTTCATCTAATAACTCATCAATTAAAGGCATTGGAAATCTGTCTTTCACGGTCTCCTTATTCAACGCCCGGTAATCCGCACACATCCGCCACGTTCCATCGGTTTTGCGCACCAAAAGCACTGGAGACGAAAAAGGGCTAACATTGTCTCGAATGACCCCAGTCTTGAGCAACTCCTGAACAATCTTCTCAATCTCAGCCTTCTGATAATGGGGATATCTATACGGGCGGACATTGATAGGTGAGGTGCCTTCCTTCAAAACAATCTGATGGTCATGTGTGCGTGCTGGTGGTAAACCACTAGGTTTCGCGAAAACTTCCTTGTAACACTGTAATAGTTGCTGCAACTCCTCATCACCATCAGGCCCCTTAAATTCTGCATCAACCTCTATTAATTGAAGCAAAACACCATGCCTCTCTAAATCATTGAATCGGCCAGACCCAGTAGAGGAAACCAGTGACTCAGACTGGGATTGTAGCCCTACCAGCTTACATGTAATACCCTGATGCACAAACTCCATGGTAAGAGTCCTAAAATTCCACTGCACAACCTCGAATTCTCGCAGCCATTATATCCCAAGAACCATATCACAGCCTCCTAATGGTAACACCCAAAAATCAATGCGAAAAAACAGCTTTCTGTAAACTGAACAACACGCCATAGTGGCGGCCTTGGCTCTCTAGCTCATCTCCATTAGCTATTTTGATAGGCACCGGAGTATGTGGGTGACGGACCAGCTAGGTTCTTTGGGAAACTGTTGGGTCGATGAAGTTGTGGGTCGAACCAGTGTCAATCAATGCCACAAACTGGTGGTTTCCAGTTTTGCCAATGACCCTCATCGTGCGAGGACCTCTGGATCCAGACAGGGCATGTAAGGAGATTTCAGGATCGGGGTTCGTGGTCAGTGTGCTGTCCAATGTCGTCAAGTCACTAACATTCCCCATTTGTTCCTCTACAGAAGAAGTACCCGTACTAGGGCCCAAGCTTTCAGAGAGAGTAGTGTCCTCCGGGGCTTCAATGAGAAAGAGCCTTGGATTTGGACACTTATGTGTGGGCGTCCATTACGCATCACAACTGTAGCACAAACCTT
This sequence comes from Tripterygium wilfordii, assembly GCF_013401445.1. NCBI lineage: Eukaryota > Viridiplantae > Streptophyta > Magnoliopsida > Celastrales > Celastraceae > Tripterygium > Tripterygium wilfordii. The sequence goes on along the minus strand of NC_052239.1, from coordinate 12,507,072 downwards.
TTTGCGGCTTGTCCCGCATTTGCTGGTCCAACATCCGCTGGACTGTAGCCCTTTTTTGAGGAGAGCTGAACTGAGTTCCTGTTGGCCGCGGCGCACTCGGAGTGGACATCGAAGTCATTCCATAACCAGGATACGGCAAGGAAAGGACCGATGGTGGGGCAGGTAGAGGCGAAACAGGAGTATACGCAAGGGCCTGGTTGGTACTGGCCTCGAAGTGGTGAGGAGTCGTACCCAAATAAGGTCCCCGAAACTGCCTTCGGTTCACTAATAAGGTGGCTTCCTGCATTTTAGCTATCGCATGAGCAGCTGTCACCGATTGCGGCATAAGCATCTTGACTGTAAGGCGGATCTCTTCCTTCAAACCCCCTAGGAAGCAGCTGAGTTTATGGGCCTCTGTTAGTTCTGGAATCCGGGCAACAATCTCTTCAAACTGAGTTTTATATTCCTCGACGGTGCCGATTTGTCGGAGCCGCATCAATTCTTCTAATGGATCTTCAAATAGGCTGGGGCCAAACCGTTTCTGAATTGCATCAATAAAATCAGTCCAGGGTGGAGTATTTCCAGAGGTCTGGAGACCACGAGACCACACAACAGCGCATCCTTCCATGTGATACGACGCGATCAACACCCGCTGCTCTATCGGAGTTTGATAATAGGTGAAATATTGGTTGGCTCGATGAAGCCACGTCGTTGGATCCACCCCATCAAATTTGGAGAAATCTAGCCTGGGATTTCGATGCTGCCATGCTGCTTTACCCACGTTGGCATCCCGTCCCCGTGCAAGAGTCTGAGCCAAAGGAGCGTCAACAACAGGAGGAGGATCTGGAGGATTTGGTGGGGGAGCCGGAACACGGTCCATGCGGTCAAGTAGGTCAGTGAGGTTCTGGAACTGGGTGTCAAAGCGAGCCGTGAGGGCAGCGATTGCATCCAAGAGAGAAGCTTGAGTATCATCTGTAGCCATCGTTCTGGTTTTCACCATGGGATCGGACCGCCTCTGATACCAATTGTTACGTTCCACGTAACTAGCTGAGAAAGAGTAACTACTAACACCAGCAAGAACTGATTACCATTAACAAATCAAGATCACTGATACAGAACTGCAACTACTTATATAAATCCACTACACAACAATGGTTAAATACACAATAACGAACGCCTATTCGAGAGAGGCGGCTCTCCAAGTTCATCAAACAAGTCTGAACATTCAACAACAACCCTAAGAACAAAATACAACATATAAAGTACTAAGAGGCCTCATCACAGCCATCAGGTCTCTTGAGCCATCCAACGGTCCTGCTTGCATAACAAAATAAGACAAAAGTAGATCACTTGAGGGGCACGTGACAAGTTTTGAGTACAGAGAGGACAACAAGAACAACCATCGACTCACCCGAAGAAGGAGAAGGACATAAGAACAATCATCGACTCATCCGAAGAAGAAGTGGCGGTGATAGGGTATATGGGAAAAAGGAATTTCAATTCATTTTCTTAGGAGACAAATAGAACAAAATATTAGGAAAAAAGGAATTGAAAATAAATGAAATAATAATCAAATAAACATAACGCCATGTGTGTATCAAAAAAAAAGAAGAAAAATAAGGATACATGGGAAAAAGTAATTTTTGGCTTTTTATTATGTTTATTATTTAATTATTCTTTAAATAAAAAATATTTAATTATCATGTTTTATTATTAAAATACGCATTACCCTACATGTAATTTACACACAAACTTTAACACCATATATGCTATCAGTAAAAGTAGCACCAAACACCTACCAACAAAAATAGCACCAAGCTAGCCATGTTAAGTATAATTTGATGTTAAGTTCACTAACAAAGTTGAGGTTTAGAACATAAACGACATAAATTTTGTAAGCTTAATGACATAAACAAGAGAGCTGAAAATTAAAGGACATAAACGACAAAAGATGCAAAGTTTTTTGGACATAAACAATATAGCCCAAATTTATACATAATCAACGCACTTTGCGTGAAAAGAAATACGGATGATAATCGACTTATGTGCCCAATATAAAGTATTGTGTGTTTTATCTTAGGAAATGATCCCGCTAGCTCCACTTGAATCCACGACCTCCTGGACGTGGGAAAATAACTATCCATGACCTTGGACGTGTGATATGAAAACAGTTATAGCTTAACCAATCCACACAATAAGCAATGAAATATAAGTTCCCTGAAATGTTATTAATTTCATACCACACAATGCATCCACCAGCAGTCTTTGAATTTATTTTTCGAGTGACGTCTAATGTCTCAGGAAAATACATGATACGAAATAGAATACAAAGGAACTGAAACTGGATTTAGCCAAACAGATTTCTTACCGGCGAGCCATAAAAAGACATGACAGTGTCATCAAAATGTTTTGATAAAGTTGTAAATGTGGTCGTTGATTTCCTCCGGCTTTTCTTGCTGGATGAAGTGGGCTACTCCTTCCATAATTACCACATCTTGCAAATACGGCACATCCTTTTTGAAGTCTCCATTGTGAATGTAATCCTTTATGCCTGGCATATAATAGACAAGGTCCAGATCACCCATAACAAACTTTGTCGGTACTTTGACTTGTACCCCAGACCAAGGTCCAGTGAGCTCCCAGGTTCTGCAAAAAAAATAAAGAGAACAATTTACATGGACTATGAACCCAACTCTTTCACTATATATAACAGTACCATATGAAACAGTTAGTGTAAGGCCGTCATCATAAGATGATGAAATCAAGGAATGTAAAATAAGAGGCATGTGGGGTAGTATGCGTCAAACTTTGATATTGAAGATGAGACCATCATCGAAGGACTTATGACAAGATAAAAAAGAATTTGTGCAGCAGCTATGTGTGTTTGAATTCAAGTAATACTTAGTTGGCTCAAGTTCAATATGTTAAGCAGAGACTCAGAGAGCATACAAGTTGAATGCTCGGTAATAGTTCAGTGCTCCAGTGAACCCTTTCTGGCTATATTTGCTGGCAAAGTAATCGATATCTTCCTTGGAGAGCCAAGGCGTCAAGCTTGAATCGTAAGGCAAACCTTTTAATCCTACTTGTTTAGGTAAAAAAAGCGGCTGTGGCTCCCGCAATGCGTAAAACTTCCTCAACACTGTTGCAGTGTCAAATTGAGCAAACTCTTCCTCAATCTCTCCAGGTTCCTATGGCACAATTGAACACAACACAACAATATCAATTAGAAGAGGTGAGAACAAAATGACTTGAAAAGGAGCAAATTCATCCGAACCAATCAAATTGTTTCACTTCTGATGTTTTAAGGAAGATACATATAATGAAATCTTGAATTTTCCAGTATTTCCTCCATGATTCTTATTGAGACTCTCCATAATTATGAACCATACCTTGTGAGACACATATGGAATCCAGCGGAAGATTATTCATCTTCATCATAAGTCATAAGCAATATTGATAAGAAGAAATAAGTATTAAACTAATTGGCTGTGTGCCTAATCTGGCTTCATGGTGGCTGTAGTTGGTTGATCTAAAATGGTTCGGGTTAAAGTTCGGCAGCAAAGGGATTAAAATTAAATTGATGTTCTAGACTCAATACTTAGTGCAGATCAACATTAGACTCATTAATCTTACTATTTTGAGCTTGGCATCAGAGCTTCAAACCAGATAACCACAACAACCATTTTTTACTCATTTTAATTACACTGCTCAGGTCAAACAACCAATCATTGACCATTCCATAGACAGTAGAAGAAAAGTTCTGCATATATAATTCTATTTGCATAAACAAGGGCGAACAATAAATCAATCAAAAATGAATAATCTCACAACAGCCAATAAACTATTAACTGGAAAACAGAATTACTGAAAATGGGACTAATGTTGCTCAGGAAGCCCAAGAAGAATTCAAAATCGCTAACCTGAAACCTGCACATATAGAAATCATCCCCAAACACGGCCCTCAAACCATCGATAGGCTTAAATTGCGGATTCCGTGGCATGAACGGCACGCTCAAATTGACCAAAGCCTTAACCCGATCAGGCCTAAAAAGACAAAACAACCACGCCACATACGCCCCCCAATCGTGGCCGACCAGGAAAACCTGCTCAATCCCCAGAGAGTCGAGGAGCCCTACGAGGTCGCCCACTATATGGTGGATAGAGTAAGAGCTCAGTGATGGAGGAGCATCTGAATCGCCATGGCCGCGGAGGTCGGGGGCGATGCAGCGGTAACCGCGGGAGGAAAGATAGAGGAGCTGGTGGCGCCACGAGTACCAGAGCTCAGGGAAGCCGTGGAGGAAGAGAATCACTGGGCCCGTGCCGACTGAAGCTACATGCATTTTGATGCCATTTGTGGACACTGTTGTGTGCTCTATCTTCTCCATCTCTGCTTGGCTGAAGTTTTCTTGGCCACAACAGATTGATTTAAGAGTGTGAGGGATTCGGCGTTAGAGCATATCCTATAAAAAGCCCGTGGAAATCCGAAGAAAGTGACGGGAAGCAGACATAATTGAAAGTGAAAATCGCCGGCTAATGCGACTAGGTGAAAGAAAAGGACAACAACGATTACACATGAAACAAAAATGTCACATTCAACAATCCTATCATTCGTGTTTGCCCTGACAATAATGTCCAAAACTCCAAATAGAAGATTTATTTCTTCTAAGCCAAAGACCGGGCCACTACACGACAAGACTGTAGATCAAAACAATGACTTTTGGTGATCGTGGCCCGTGCTCCATTTGGTAACGGCATTTTGAGTTTTGACACCTCACAAATTTTGTTTAGACTTATACATCACATTCACATTGGCTAAAAATAGGTCATCGATCTGGTTTACAAGTAAATATTCAGTCTCTCAATATCGAGAGGGCCCTTTTAAGAATAAGATCGTGTTGGCCTTAGGCCCAAAGCAAATAATGTTACACCAATAAATACAATTTACAACCATCTTAACAATATACCCTATCATTGCCAAGTCAAACTAGGCAAAATTAATATCATAGACCAAACGGTGTCTTAGAATCAATCATTTAAAATTAGGGTTGTTATGGTAATGGTTATTGTTATTGAACAGGAAAACCATTATCATACCGATCACTTGGGTAACTCAAAAAATGATACTGTTATCGTTACTGGAAGAGTCAATCTACCGATGGTCGGTATACTGATCGATTGATAACGATATAGAAATCACACTCTTATTCACTCAAGAATAGAACTTACAACGCTCTCCCCACTCAGTTTTTCGTCCCTCTCTAAACCTAAAAAGAAACCCTCAAAAACATTTGTGAATGAAAAATTTGTCCCAATAACAACTTAAAAGTATGATTGGGCCTACTGTCTGGACACTCCTAGAAAGTTGTCGAAACACCCTTGCCCAGACACCCCTATAAGACCGTCAAGACTCCCTGTCTGGACAAGATCTCTAGAAACAACATCAGATATCCACAGTTTGGGTGGTGTTAGGAAACGTCTCTATAACTTATTGCCTTTTTAATATTTTGATGTCAATATTTAAGAGGTATTTGCAAATAACTTAAAATTAATCAAAACAAGAATAAAGAAATTGAAATTGAGAAAATCAAAAATCAACACAAGAATATACATAGAAAACCTCTAAGACCGTAGGAAAAAAAAACCGCGGTGTTATCAAAAGACAACCAAAAGAAAATTCACTATGTAGAAAATTGTTACAACCACACACTTAAACCTAAGATATAAACCCAATTAAACCTAAGATATAAACCAAGAGATAAACCACAAAGTTTTCTCCAACCCCTCTCTCTCTCACTTTCTCACTCTTAGCCGCATTTTAAAACCTAGAGAAACTTCAATTAGAATTAGGGTTGAAAATCTAGAAACAACTCTCCAATAGTGCAGCCCTAACACCCCGTCTGAACGGCTCCCCGAGTTGTCCAGACATCTAGTCTATTCTGCCGCGTCTGACTTGATTTCCACCATAGCCGTTCGGACACCCCTCCCATCCGCCCGGACACCTTGTCCTTCAAAACTTCCTGTAGTTGTTGTTTGCGCCTATCGTCCGGATGGCTTCGTGCCCATTTGGACGGATGCACCCTACCTAGCTACAAGTTTTTTTTATCAAAACTTCACATTAAGGAACTATGATCTTGCTTGTTGTTAAAGTTGTTAAGCCAACGTGCTTCATAACCACAACAAACTCCTGGTAGTGGACATCATGGTGAATATCCTGGGTCATGCTCCTTCTTCTTGGTGGATGTGCGAATACTGGGAACTTGTGCCTCTCTCCATATCCTTGGTTTGTAGGCCTCATTCTTGCAATTGAATGGAAATGGCTAACAACTGCCATTTGAGTAGTGCTCTTGTATAGCTAAACGTGGAAGGACTTTGTCTTCTTCAAAGTGCAGGACGATCATGTTTCAGGTCTTTGCCTGTCGTGCAGATATTGGAAATGCGTTTGAGAGAATTTAGGAACAAACATCTAACAAACTCTGACTTCTTCTGCACTTGTTTGCACTTATCCATCTAAAAAAGCAAATTGTTTTAAATCGAAATTAAAAAAAATATCCATTGTTTATAGCCTCTTGACGTCAAGTTTTGGAAAGGTCTGATTTCCAATAACTGCATCCTGGATTTCAGGACAATTAGCGCCGGATCACCTGTAAAATGAACAAACATTAATCCAAAATTCCCCTACCTTCATGACGTGTCAATTGGAGATTGATTGATCATGACAAATTGTGTACGTGTCCACAAACGATTGGAGGCCCTTTTCGGTATAAATAATACTTTAATAGTTTAATGTCGTTATTAGTAAATTGACAGTTTCAACTATGCGTCTAGATTTAGTTTTACCAAACACTTAAACAACATAAGTTACTACGTATATCAGTAATACTCTGTACCAAATGAACCCTAAGAATTTGTCAATTAAAATATTCCCCTAATCTTTGAATATCTTTCGACTCTTTTATAGCCATTACAAGATTACTTGAATTGCGATTTCAAAGCTAGAATGCCCCCTTTAACTATCCAAATATTCTCAATCTTCTATCAATAGCGCTTCATTCTATTGACGATCATCAATATCGAAATCTTGCAACTTACGTCGACATAATGAGTTTCAATCACCTTATGCAAATATAAAGAGTTGGCTACTATTAGGTGGAAGATACTATTAGTGGACAGGCCCATGAAATCAAGAAAATCTCAAGGAAATGCATCTGGTTTAGCATCATCCACAGAGATATAACCCAACTGAGCTATTGCTCCGTGGTTAATCCAAGACAGCTATACTCTTTAAGAGAAAATTGTTTTCTCTTTGTTCATTTGTTCCATAATTTGGTTGCAATGCATGCTAATTAAAATATTCCCCTAATCTTTGAATATCTTTCGACTCTTTTATAGCCATTACAAGATTACTTGAATTGCGATTTCAAAGCTAGAATGCCCCCTTTAACTATCCAAATATTCTCAATCTTCTATCAATAGCGCTTCATTCTATTGACGATCATCAATATCGAAATCTTGCAACTTACGTCGACATAATGAGTTTCAATCACCTTATGCAAATATAAAGAGTTGGCTACTATTAGGTGGAAGATACTATTAAGTGGACAGGCCCATGAAATCAGGAAAATCTCAAGGAAATGCATCTGGTTTAGCATCATCCACAGAGATATAACCCAACTGAGCTATTGCTCTGTGGTTAATCCAAGACAGCAATACTCTTTAAGAGAAAATTGTTTTCTCTTTGTTCATTTGTTCCATAATTTGGTTGCAATGCATGCTAATTAAACAAAAGTTACAAAACCAAGACATAAACAAAGAGAAGGAAAAGAAAAATTACTAAGATGGAAAAAATCTAGGAGGGATCAATTAACTGATGGTGCTGCGGCATCATAGCCATTGCTGCCCATCATCATCTGGTTATTGATCATGTCATGGCCTTGGAAGCCTAAACTCTGATACATGGAGAGATGGGACATGGCGGAGCTAAGATCTGTCTGGAGCTGGCGGAGCTGGTGCTGGAGTAGACATATGACACCTACGCAGCCGTAGACAGGGTCACGGAGGCGCATCTCAGCCTCATAAGCTAAAGACTTGACAGCGTCCTCTCGCTTGGAATGGTGCAACCTCTTTAGCAGCTTCGCCACGTTGCCCGCCCCGAATACTTTGTGCACTTTGGCGAACTTCTGGGGCTCATCTGGAGGGAAGAAAGGCGCAAACACGCACTCCAGTCGTTTGCACTTCCGTCGGAGTAACCTGCAACCTGCGCAAGGCGAGTTGGACGACCAAGATGCATTCATGCTCATGCTCTTGTTCTTCTTCCATGACAATTAATATTGTTATTTTCAAAAAATAAAATAAAATTAATTGACAGTTTGGGAATTTTGAGGATACATATATAGTACTGGAAGAGAAAATGAAGTCGGAAAACTTACAATTAGTGTGGATGGGCGGCAGAAATGGTGGTGCGGATGGGACGGAGAAGCTCATAGTTAGCTAGGGTTTTGAGGACGTATCATTGATTCATGGCATATAAATGGTGAATTTACAATTAAGAGAAATAGATTGGAAAGGCTGATTCTCTCTGAGATATTGAGATTCCTTATTGATGTATTCTTCTTGATTGATTAATTGATTTGAATTTTAGAAACACAATTAAATTTTAATTACAAATACTGATTTTTATATTGCTATTCAAATGTATGTCGACACTGAAATATAAATAGAGGCATTTGCAATTGGGTTGCAAGAGAAAAAAAAGTTTCATTGAATGTTTAGAATTTTAATAATTGGGTCACTCCAGTTCAATTTCGATCAACTCCGGTTCAAGTAATAATGAGATCAATTTTGAATTGATTGATAAAATGATAAAAAGTTTTTTTTTGGGAATTTGTTACAAAAACAAAGTTGCACGTATTTCAAAAGTTGGTGGAAAAGTCAAAATAGTTGTTCGTGATTTAAATGGTGAGAGGATTTATATGGAAATGGAGAAAAGAAATGCATGTTTTTCAATGAGTGCGAATATCCTTCGCCATTTGGGAGGCATTCTCCAATCTGGGTAAGTCAATAGGAATAATGACCCATGCCTGACTAATACACCACAAAAACATCGAACCCCCTTCCACCTCAGTAAGTTGTTCTTCACCATTAAATTATATTTGCTCATTCCCTTGATTCATCAAACCAAATTCAATTTTACAACAAACCGTGTTTAATGGTACATATTCCTAAAATGAAATATGAAAGTTATGCCAACGAAGATTAAAAGTTTTAAAGAACAAATAACAGCAAGCAAATCTGCTTTGGTTCTGTAATACTCGAACCATATATAGTCTGAGGGAGCAATTTTTAATGTACAACTCCATTAGTGATGCAGATTGAGATTGATATTGATATATTTCTCTTAAATATTTTATTTCATTATTTTAGGAAATCAATTGTATGGAAATTAATTAGTATTATTTTTTTAGGAGTTTATTATATTTTTAGGTATTTGTTTTCCGTTAGAAGTGTTTAGGGTTTGACTAGGGTTGGGTTTAGTTTAGTTTACTATTTAAGGTCGTAACCCTCATTGAGAAATTTCAGTTTTGAATTGAATAAAAATTATATAGGCGAGCCGCTTTTTATTTCCAATTCTTTGGTATTCGTCAGAATCAACAAAGTATTGAAACCTTAAGTCAGCTATTTGTGTGTCGAATCAACGGATTTAAGTAGATTTATTCCTGGTATTCGTCTATCAAATCAACATGTCCAAATATGCGTTCTTTCCACCACGCCGCCCTGCATCAATCGATAACAATACTGTGAAGAATATTATCATAAATAAACACTCTACTAAGAACCAAAGGTTCTTGTTGGACAACAAAAGTTAGAGATCGGTTGCAAGATTCATATTTTTGGTATAAATGTAATCTTTTATAGGGTTTTAAAAATTGGGGTTACCTTATAATCGCCCAGAAATAAGAAACCCGCCATGTTCTCAAGTGAAGAGATCTCGTCTAGATAGGATCATAGGAAGAGCGCGAGAAAGAGAGAGGAGGAAGAAGGAAAATTGAAATTTAGACAAGCATATATAGGCATCACCAAACGGCCTACGAGTCTAGAGCTGGCCCGACCCGTGCCCATGGGCCAAAACCCAATTCAAACCCAAAAAGGCGTAGGGCCTAGGCAGTCCGAAAAGATTAATGGGCGGGCTTGGGCCTTAGTTTTTGGGTCAGGCCCGGAGCCCGACTACATGGGTTAAAGATATATTATTTATATTATATATATACAAGCATAGTATACATTCACCATCTATATTTTTATACAAAAATCAAAGATTTCACTAGACATCCAAAGTACAACCCTAACTTGAGAACATAAACCGAAGCATGGTCAAAATAATTAGTTCACGAATAGAAACATACCTTGTATTTTAGTGGCAAATAAAGATATATTGGCAATGTTAGAGAAATTGATACAACTCAATAAAGAATTTGAGAGAGAATTAGGTTTTAGGTTACTATTGCGAATTTGAGGAGGGAAAAGATTTAAATACTTGCCAAAATGGCATTGTTTAGCCTTTGGCTTGTGTCTTCATTTAAGCCCAAAATGGCATGATTTTAGCGTTTATCTTATTTTACTTAAAGATCAAAATGACACCGTACTCCCTCCCGTTAGTCAAATGACGGTCAATGGATGGAAAGACCAACTAGGAGATGAAAACAAAGTATAATTCTTTCAATTTGAATAGGAGGGGTGCATATCAAAATGGCCTCAACCACATGGGTATCCATGACTTTTGCCTTTTATGATACATGAATATATAAGAATCAAATATTTATTCTGTCTTAAAAAAGAATCAAATATTTATTTTTTAAAACAACAAATGACACTTGTCAAATATGTTGAGAGTGTTCATGCTTATGTGACCTCATAAAAAAACTCATATTGTAATGAGAAACCAGTGTTGTGAGAACCGGACCGGTCACACCTGAAAACCGGTGATCGATCACCAAATCAACACGGTTCTGTCAATATTACCGTTTGATGAAAAACGATAAAACCGGACGGTGGGACCAGAAACCCAGTGACCCAATCGATTTTACATGAATCGGAAAGGTATTTTTTAGAGTTAAAAGAGTACAAAACATTGAATTCTTTTGTAATTTCATTATATGTATTTCATTTTTTTACATATATATATATATATATGATAATATTAATATATGTATATTAATTATCACTTATCACTTATCAAAATGTATCAATATAATCAATATGTCAATATAATATATTATTATTACATTGTTAAATGTCAATATTACATACATATTTTTTTGGATGATCATATTTCATTATTTTGGTTTTTATTTTTACTTTTTAGCATTATATTTAATTATAATATATTTTTTATTTATTAATTGAACATGCGGTTAAACCGTTGATCCACTGATTGAACCAGTGAACCAATCCCTTTCCCGGATCGATGTCCGAGTCGGTTTTAATAACATTGCGAGAAACTCATTTAAGACATGATTATATTAGACCTCGTCCTACATGAGAAACTTTGGACACGAATTAATAACCAACAAGGTCAAGCAGCCATGGTCAACTATGCTATGCTACATACGTGTGAAGATAAAAGGAGTTACAAGGTGGATAGGAGAGATAAGGAAGTCACACGTATGGACAATTCAAACAAACTTAGTAAATGGATTGGCTCAAGCAAGACTCACCCATGTCAAGTGATAGCTTCATCTCAACAAAACGGTTCAGATAAGGAGGAAGACCTTGATCAAATACTATCTTCGGTTGAGACACGATCATCACACTCAAAGCGCTCAAACAAATCAAGTGATAAGACTAGCAATATCAACAAGTCTCACTACACGCATGGGATTATGCAGTACATTGAACCAACTCTATCCTTGTGTGTTGTCTCTTAACATGATAGACTTGCTATCTCATAAAGGATCTATCTCATAGAAGTTAACGTTGATCATTAATAAAAATTCATTTGAAGTTTATCTCAGCTACTCTCATACAGCTTATTCTTTTCTTCATGGTATCAGAGGAGTGATCTTCTTCCTCACACGATCTTCAATTATTATTATTTTTTTTCTCATACCAAACACCAATTCACACAGCCAAACAAACATATCAGACATGGCAACCCACAATCTCAATATCAACAATTTCATTACTCAACACTTAGATTCCTCCAACTATCCAGCATGGAGAGAACAAGCTTTGGCCTTAGCAGAGAGCCAAGAGCTTGTTGATCATCTTACAAGCGATGGACCACCACAAACAATCACAGTCAAAAAAACTTCAGTCAAAGAGGATGGTAACACTGAAGAATCAATCACCACACAAGAATCCAATCCAGAATTCGCCACATGGAAAAGAGCTGACCGTACTCTACGAGGTTGGCTCATTGCAACTCTCACCAAGGAAGCCCTTGGACTGGTTATAGGACAGGAAACCAGTCGCTCTGTATGGACATCCTTAAAAAATGCGTATGCACAAGATTCTCAGGAACGTGAGTTCTCATTACGTCATCAGTTGTCATTTCTTCGTAAGAGTGAGTCCACACCAACCTCAGAACACATTCAATCCTTTAAGTCAATATGTGACAGTCTCACAGCAATTGGCAAGCCGGTTCCTGACTCTGACAAGGTCTTTTACTTACTTACAAGTTTGGGACCAAACTATAGACAATTTGTCACGTCTATGATGAGGCCACCACGCCCGACTTATGCAGAACTCGTCTCACAATTACAATGCCACGATCAGTGGAATACGCTGGTACCTGAAAACAATGTAAGTACTCTAGATCCATTAAATGGCTCAAATGCATCTTATGCTTTTATTGGACAGAAACAACAAGGCAAACATTTTGGAGGACAAACACGTGGAGAAAAAAATTTGTCCTCACCATTCACAAGCAATGGCCGTGGCTTCCAAGCCCAAGGAGGACAACATGGAAATCATACTTCACATATCAACAATGGATCCCGTAGACCAGCTCCTCCAGGATGTCGACGTATGACGCCCAATGAAAGAGAAATGTACCTGAATGAGGTATGTACTCACTGCAAAGGAGTGGGTCACATTGCCAAAATCTGCTGGTGGCTCCAACGCGCAAAACAACAACAGCCAGAGGAAATTCCGCATGCACTTGCTGCACTCACGCTTGACAACACCATTTCAGAAACAGAATGGACAGCTGACACAGGTGCATCAAACCACATGACAGGTAATAAAAATTTGTTGAAAAATTGCCATCAATATCATGGTTTTGATAACGTGTTTGTAGGAGATGGAGCCCCTCTGCCAATTAAAGGAATAGGTGAAGCACAAATAAAAGAAAAAAATTTTGACTTAACATTAACGGATGTTCTACATGTCCCAGCTCTAAAGAAAAATTTACTTTCTGTGAGTCAATTAACTTCTCAATTTCCACTAAATCTTGAGTTCTCTAATGATGGGTTTTGTGTTAAGGAACGAGAAACAGGACAACAGGTGATTACAGGAGCACGCAAGGGTGACTTGTATGTTTTGCACAACCCGCCGGAGGCTCATTTTTCGAATCGGTTTAAGTCTGGGACACCAGATTTATGGCATCAAAGATTGGGTCACCCCCAAGTGGGTACTTTGCTTTTGCTTAAAAATAAAGGGTTCATTAATGTTCTAGGTTCCAATAAATCACATTTGTTTTGTGATAGCTGTCAGCTAGGGAAGCTTAGTAAGCTACCTTTTAGTTGTTCTAAACACTCAAGCACTGATATATTTGAGAAAATTTTTTGTGATTTGTGGGGTCCCGCACCTGTAACATCTTTGGGCAATTTTCGATATTATGCATGCTTAGTAGATGATTTTTCTCGATATACATGGATAATTCCTCTCAAGACAAAAAATGATTTTGTTGATGCTTACTTTGCCTTTGAAAAATATATTGAGCGTCAATTTAACAAAAAAATCCGGATTTTTCACTCGGATGGTGGTGGTGAATTTGTTAACAATAAATTAGGATCTCATTTTAGATCACAGGGAATTATCCATCATCTATCATGCCCATATACCCCTGAGCAATCCAGAATGGTTGAACGACGACACCGCATCATAAGGGAGCTTGGCATGACAATGCTCTTTCATAGTGGTCTTCCTTTAAATCTTTGGGTTGAGGCTTTCAGCACAGCTACATTTTTGATCAATAGATTGCCCTCATCTGGTATAAATTTCCAAACTCCATATTTTAAATTGCTTGGTACTCATCCGGATTACTCATCTCTTCGTGTATTTGGCTCCAAGTGTTTTCCATACACTTGGGATAGAAAAATGAACAAGTTTGATCCTAAGAGTATTCTTTGTGTTTTTGTAGGGTACAGCTTACAACACAAGGGATACAAATGCTACCATCCTCCAAGTAAAAAATTTTTGATCTCACGTCATGTTGTATTTGATGAATCTTGCTTCCCTTACAAAAACAAAGGCCTCACCGATCCACCACCCTCTCCATCTCGGATAAACTTCATTTTTGATAACTGGTTGCATGACTTACATGCTGAGAATCCTCATACAATTGCTACACCACCTTATTCTTCTCCATTACATCTCTCGGCATCTCACACACCTGCTAACTCACACCAGCCAACTGCAGCCAAACCAGCCGACTCCCACACACTGCCTGCAGCAGACCTGTTAGTCACTTCATCACTTGAGGCACCAGCTGCAACACAAGCAGCAGAAACACCTGAAGAGTATGATGCCCATACACCCGAACATGCGCCCATACCAGCTGCAGCGGAAGCAATTGAACAGCATGATGCACACATATCAGCTGTTCCACGGGCATTGGAAGATATACCTGATGATGTTGCAATTGCACATGTGGCCACTCCACCTGTTCAGTTTCCACAGCCACGGACATTGGAAGATTCATGTCCAACTCTGCCATCATCATCAGCGTTGTCTATCCAGGAGTTTTCTATACCCGTGTCTTATGATTCCAATATGCCATCTTCTGTTGATGACACTAACTTTGTCTCCTCTCCATTGCAGCTACAAGACGAATCTCAGCCACGTCATTCAATGATAACTCGTGCAAGAGATGGCATCTTCAAACCAAATCCCAAGTATGCTTTGAATGTTACTACTTCAAATATACCAAGGGAACCAACCTCTGTTCGATCTGCACTTACGCATGATGGTTGGCGTCAAGCCATGACCGAGGAACTACGTGCACTGCATGATAATGGTACCTGGACATTAGTACCCCGCACACCTAAATTGCATGTGATTGGCTCTAAATGGGTATTCAAAGCCAAACTAAAGGCTGATGGAACACTAGACAGACTCAAGGCTCGTCTAGTTGCCAAAGGATATCATCAAGTTGATGGGATAGACTTCACAGAAACTTTTTCACCCGTCATTAAACCAGGAACCATTCGAATGGTAATTACTGTTGCTCTAGTTCGGAATTGGCAAATTCGGCAATTAGACGTTAAAAATGCTTTCCTACATGGCTATATCATTGAGGACATCTACATGGACCAACCTCCTGGAATGAAGGACCCCCAACACCCTAATCATGTTTGCAAACTCAACAAGGCACTCTATGGACTCAAACAAGCACCACGGGCTTGGTTTGACCGTTTCAGTACTTTTCTATGTCACTTTGGTTTTCATTGCAGCTTGGCAGATCCTTCACTTTTTATCTTTAACTCTGGCAATGATATACTAATCCTGCTTCTTTATGTTGATGATATGCTTCTCACAGGTTCCAGTGTCCAGTTGATTGATAGATTCATCAATATTCTCAGCAAAGAATTTGCCATGAAGGATCTTGGCCCTCTACATCATTTTTTAGGGGTTGAAGTCACTCAAACTAGCTCCGGGTTACACCTTTCACAAACTCATTATGCTCTAACTATTTTAGAGAAAACTAGTATGAGTGAGTGCAAACCAATGAATACCCCGATTGAATCCAAAACCAAAGATCCTGTCAAAACCGTAGCCATTGATGACCCTTCTTTCTTCCGTAGCATTGTAGGTGCATTACAATATTTAACACTTACCCGCCCAGACATTTCATACAGTGTTAACTACATCTCTCAATTTATGCATGCACCAACGGAAACACATTTAAAAATGGCACGTCGTATTCTTCGCTATGTAAAAGGCACCATACATCTTGGTTTACATTTTATCTCCAACACTACACTTGATCTTTGTGTTTTTTCTGATGCAGATTGGGCAGGGTGTCCTTCCACACGCCGATCAACAACCGGGTATTGCACATATCTTGGTAGCAATCTAATTTCCTGGTGTTCAAAAAAACAAAAAACTGTTGCTCGATCAAGTACAGAAGCTGAGTATAGAGCTATGGCTCATGCTACTGCAGAACTCACCTGGCTTACTTTCCTCATGAAAGATCTTTGTGTCCCTGTGTGTTCCACTCCAGTCTTACACTGTGACAATTTGAGTGCCCTTTATATGACTATCAACCCGGTCTTCCATGCACGAACGAAGCACATTGAGCTGGACTATCATTTTGTACGTGAGCGAGTTGCGCTTGGCCAACTCATTACTAAGTATGTTCCAACCACTGACCAAGTAGCAGACATCTTCACCAAACCGATGTCCAAGGCCACCCTTCTTTACTTTCGACCCAAACTATGTCTCGAGCCTCGCCATATTTTGCGGGAGGGTAATAACCAACAAGGTCAAGCAGCCATGGTCAACTATGCTATGCTACATACGTGTGAAGATAAAAGGAGTTACAAGGTGGATAGGAGAGATAAGGAAGTCACACGTATGGACAATTCAAACAAACTTAGTAAATGGATTGGCTCAAGCAAGACTCACCCATGTCAAGTGATAGCTTCATCTCAACAAAACGGTTCAGATAAGGAGGAAGACCTTGATCAAATACTATCTTCGGTTGAGACACGATCATCACACTCAAAGCGCTCAAACAAATCAAGTGATAAGACTAGCAATATCAACAAGTCTCACTACACGCATGGGATTATGCAGTACATTGAACCAACTCTATCCTTGTGTGTTGTCTCTTAACATGATAGACTTGCTATCTCATAAAGGATCTATCTCATGAAAGTCTGTTAAAGTACTGTGTATATAGTGAGTGATGGTATAAGCTTAGAAGTTAACGTTGATCATTAATAAAAATTCATTTGAAGTTTATCTCAGCTACTCTCATACAGCTTATTCTTTTCTTCACGAATCCCCCCATCTGGGGGTCGACATCGGGCCGGGCTGGGTCGGCTCAATTTTTTCAGGCCCGGGTTAGGCCCTCAAAATGAGGCCCAAGCCCGGCCCCGGGCCCTAAGGCTATGGCCTCTGGCCGGCACGACTATTGACTATACTTTTAACTATGCATTATGTATATATATATACACACACATAGAGAGTGGCTATATACACACGCAAAGAGTGCACATATATATATATATATGTATTATATATATGGACAGAAATTCTCCTATGTGGACCAAAAAGTGTGGACTAAGTTTGTGGACCAAAATCCAATGGTTGTAATAAACCAAAACATAAGTGGGGGCCACACATTTATTATGGGACCCACCACATCTATGGTTGAAAAACAAGTCCACAAACTTGGTCCACCCTTTTGAATTTTTGTATAGATGGATATGTATATATATATCATGTATATTTTATATGCACCGCACGTGTGTATATATATATATATATATTATATACACGCGTATATGTTTAGACAGTGTACTTGTGTACATATATATGTATATGATAAAGATATATACATAATTACATATTATATATATATAAATTATGTCAGGCTTAGGGCTGGGCTCGGCCATAGAAAGGAAGCGTATGCCCGCCTAAGGCATCTGGTCCAGTTGGTTAGGACCGATATAATTTCGGGTCGGGCCTAGGCTCGTGGGCCAAATGGTGGCCCTTATCCCCATCCCACACGCACCAAGCAATTACAGAGTCTTTGGCTCATGGGGTAGCTCCAAAGAAATTTGATGGATGTGAGAGTTAAGCCTAGGATCTCTTGGTTTTTGCAAGAGTTAATATCGTGAATGTGCAATTCATGCTTTCTTATTTGGAATAGATAATTTATCGCACACAAAGAATAGGGAATGCAAGCTCACAATTGAGTTATATGGTTAAGGGTGTAAACGGTTGGTTCGATCTATTTTTTAATATGAATTTAACCAACCGATCGATCAATTATCGGTGGTTATTTTGAAAATAAATGATTGTTCGGCTCAATTTTTCCTGTAATTTTGACATATCAAAAACAACAACAAATACAAATTCATGGCCAGCACAGATTGACGTGTTCAGTTGTCACATCCAAACAGAGCGGATTAGTAGAACCCAACTAAATTAAACCAATTAACAAAACACAGCAAACACTACAAACAACCAAAAACCATACAAGACAGAAAATTCACACACACATTTACAATTTACCCATACCATATCAAATCGGCCTGCCTTGCCTGTTTGTTTTGCTCTTTCAGTTTCTCAGTTATTATTAACACCCCCAAATCCTCGTTAGGGTTTGTTTCTACTGTTTCGTTATGATCTTTCTCCTTCTTCGATTCTCAAGATGAAATATTCGACTACGGATCTGTTCGACCCGAGAACGGAGATGGACTCCGACTTCGCTCGTAGTTCCGATGGGGATTTCGGTTTCGCTTTTAACGACAGTAATTTCTCCGACAGAGTGCTTAGGATAGAGATCATGGGCGACCCACCCGAGGGTCGGACCGATGGGGAAGGCTGCAGGAGCATGGCTGACTGGGCCAGGCACCGCAAGAGAAGGAGGGAGGATATCAGGAAGGAAGATGGTACGAATTTGTTTCTCTCTCTCTAATTTCGCCTTCTTTTTTTTTTTACTTTTTCAGTAAGTTAAGCCAAAAAAAAAAAAAAAATTTGCGCAATTTCATAATTTCATGGTGTTTTGTTTGGGAAGTTAAAAAGCTGTGCTTGTGCGTTGCCATTTGTTATGCTTAAAAAATTGAGAAGCGAAAGTGGAGTTTAAACAATTTGCTTAGGCTTAAATTTGCCTTATTTCCCTCAGTGTTTGGCAAGGGAGATATTAGTATTAATTGTTGGATTGTTGATTCAGGGATGATATATCGACTTCAGACTATCAGTTTGCAGAAAAAAATGAAGTTCTTTCTTGGTTCTGCTTGGTTGTTGAAAAACTTGAGGAATAAACAAAAAGTAGAGAAGGAAATAAAATTAAGTTGGTGTAGCTCTGTGTATTGTATATGAGCAAAAATTAACCTAGCATATTATTTTTGCCCGACTCTAGTTGATTTTTTTTAACCGTGTTTTACGCAAAGCATAGAGTGCACGAGTTTTTGTTATCATTTTTTCTTGTGATTATTTGATATGTTTCAGTTGTTTAAAATCATTATGCCCAAGGAAAATTCGAGTACAGGTGATTTGTGATGTGTCTTTTTACAAAATTGAGGGACTTTACAATAATTGATGCGGGCTGCTGATAGAAGTAAAATGATGGAAGGTGACCAATAGAAGCATCAGCTAGTACTCATGAGAGAAATTTTGCTACTGTTGTGTGAATTCTCCTACACGAGTTTCCATTTTGATAGATTTAGGGAAGTTAGCGGTCTGGAAAGTAAGTGGGGCACTGTTCTGTCTTCTTTGGCCATACTTTATTTGCATTTGTATTGTTTGAGGTATTTGAGAAAACATGGTGTTGTTTTCTGAAATGTTTCTTTGCGGCTATCTTGCATACCAAAACTATATCTTAATGGGATGATTCTCAACCCCTGCCCACTTGCCTTTAATAATATGTGAGTTGTGACTGTACCCTATAGTAGCAATACTTTTTTCTTTGTTTCTCCTCTTCTTGATGGTTTCGTTTGGTGCTTTGAAGGCACGCAGTGCTTAGGGGTTTGAGGCTTCTACTAGGATAGTGACTTGGCAGAAATTGTTGATGAAATAAGCTGGGAAGATGTAGTTTGTTCTTGGTCTGTTAACATCATTCCTTAATAAGGTTTTAGGTTTAAAATGAATTTGTAGGATAATTGGGCTTTTGAAAGAACGAAACGTAGGTTTTTTAATGAATGAAAAATAAGATCTGATCTTATCAAAGCACATGGGTACGGTGTAGTGATGTATGACATGTTTTAGTGATTATTGATTTTCAAATATTGGTAATATATCGATATGCTATGAATCTAAGAACTTGTCATGCAGGATTGAAATCTCCCACCCCACCCACCTTATTTTAGAAAAAGAAGAAAGAGTTTGTTTTATTTTTTTTCATGGTTAGTATCTGATTCAGCACATGGAAGAAATTAGTAAGAAGAAACTTTTCTATATCTTCTATGGGATTGTGACTCAGTTTAGTAGATTATGAAATAGCTTTTATTTTGGGTGCTAAAAGATTGAGGGAGAATTGTGCAAATAATTAGAGGTGTTCCTTGCCTAAGTTCTGGCCCAGGAAGTTGTGATCTTCAATCATTACCCTCATTAGCAGATTGAATGATTGTTCTCCTTGTCATTTAATCATTAGGCTTGATATAAGGTCTCCTTGAAAAATCACTCAAAAGCGGCCTACCACGGTTTGTTTGAGGTACTTATAGATTGAAGAGAATTTTGCATAGAATTATGGGCGTTCTTTGTCAAAATTCCGTGTCAGGATCATGTGATGAGATCATTGGTCTGGATGATAATCTCATCACCATGTGTGATTTGGATCAGTGCCATTTAAAATCACTTGGAAGCAGTCTAACGAGGTTGTTATATCACTCCTACTAAAACCACCAACTGCAAGTGATCTTGGGATCATCACCTGTTTCGAAACATGTCCTAAATGGTTGCTTGCTTGCTATTTGCATTTTTTTCCAACATATATGCCTTTTCTTATATCACTGTTGATGGTGGGTTGTACTTATGACGAATTCAGTTGTGGATCTTTCTGGAGGCTTTGAGGAACAGGATTTTAATGGCAACCAGCCTGATATGGATGACGGCGTGGGATCTGAAAATCAAGATGAAGAAGCAGTGGCAATGATTGAAGAGGCAGGATCAGGTATCACAACTTCTGATAAATTAAATTATAGATGAGATCTAGACCTTTCAATATATGTGCTTGAATGTGTATTTATATATGTATGGATGGATGGTAATTTCCTGTGTCAATGAAGGTTTCAGGTCATATCACTTATGTTTCACATGCTAATTTTTTTTTTATTGTAAAAAAAAAAACCCAAGCATATGCACATTCTTGGGAAGTTGTCATCCAAAGAGAAACTCATGGAACTTCATGGACAACCACATTTTCATTTGATGACTGGGATGAAATCTTACTGGACGGCTTTTTAGTAATCATTATAAGAAATTAAGAATCTCTCTGATTAGTTCCTGATGACTTTTCCGCATGCATACTTCTGTAAACTTGCTAAGTCTAGTATAAAATATGATCATGAGAACCAAGATGAGAGTTTTCTTATTACATGCTGATGAGATATGATGTCTGATGTGTGCCACTGATGGCTTTGGCCAAGCTTTCTGAGGATTATTTGCTGTATCTGATGTCATATCTATTGAAATTTAAAATCTTTTAGTAATGCATGTGTTGATAAGTATTTTACGTTTTAAAGTTTTGTATCCTTGAAAAATACTGTGCATCGCAGGCAAGAAAGGGATCTTGGTTATTAGATGATTAACTTGTAAGCCTTACCAAAAATAATATATGGCATTTGCCTATTTGGTGAATTTTTTGAGTCATATAGTCTTACTTTGAGGGGCACAATATAAGACAGCTGTGGATTAGTACTTTTGGTCAAAGGACTCTGCGTTGGTTTTGGATGATTATTTCTGAAAATCCTCTTTAATGTTTTTATGTGTGAAAAAAAAAGGAGTGTGTGGCCTAGTGGTAGCCAACTCCTTTCACTTTCACTAGGTGCAAGGTTCGATCCCCCCCACCCCAACATGTAAATGCATAGTTGGCCCTTATTAGTTATTCAAAATTCAAATAGTTTCCCTAAGATGCTTTTGTCCAATTTTTAATGACAGAAGTTTATAGTCTTCAAGAATTTAAGTTTTCAACTCTTGCTTGTTCTTTCTGTCACAATGTACTTATTTTAAACTGTTTGGCATTCTTTAAGGTGATGAAGCTGCAGATGGCAATGAGTCAACTTGGTCCATGGGGGGTTCTACAGTTGTGAGAGTTAAAACATTACACATTAGTTCACCTATTTTAGCAGCAAAGAGTCCATTTTTCTATAAGGTGAAGATTATAATTCTGTGTGGTTTACACATTTTTTGCTTTCTGATATGACCTGTTAGTGCTTCATTCCTCTTATATATTCACATTCATGCAGCTTTTCTCAAATGGGATGAGGGAGTCTGAGCAGCGGCATGTAACACTTCGAGTCAATGCTTCTGGTATATATGACCCTGTTTACTCTATCCTAGTGTATTGATGTTTTTAGTCATTGGAAATTGCTAAGCTGAGTTAAGATGGTTGACTCTGATTATCAACTGCTTCATGAATCCTGCTTATAATGAAACACTTCATCATGTTCTCTGTGTCTGGTATAACTAGATGTAGAAACCTGTACACATTACTATGCTGAACTGACTAAGATCAAACGTGATTATTGAGTGAAAGACTTATCCTGGTTTCTGTTGTAGCCCTCTGTTAATGTATATGACAATAAAGCCGAAATGTAGAAAAATGAAGTTGACTGACATTTTTCCTTGGAACAGAGGAAGCTGCCCTCATGGAGCTTCTGAATTTCATGTACAGCAATACTTTATCTACTAATAGTGCTCCAGCTTTGCTTGATGTTCTTATGGCTGCGGACAAGTTTGAGGTTGCTTCGTGCATGAGGTATTGCAGCCGACTCTTACGGGGTATGGAAATGACACCAGAATCTGCTTTGGTTTATCTAGAGCTTCCCTCTAGTGTGTTGATGGCCGAAGCTGTTCAGCCATTGACTGATGCTGCAAAGCAGTTCCTTGCAGCTCGCTACAAGGATATGACCAAGTATGTTTCTGGACTTGTATGCTCACTGAAGTTAGATTTGTCATCTTTGGTGAACTGCTTGTGAGAAGGAGGATACTAAATCACGACTTTAGGTCCAGATGCTTTTCCTCTATCTGGCATTGTCCTTGATATAAAATTGTAGATGTTGTCTTGTCTTGACATGATATGGTTGTGGAATATAATGCAACTTAAATAAGCTGTTTCATATGTCAAAAATGGCTCTGATGATGACGAGAGACAGAGAAGCTGATCATTCTTAGCTAATTTTTTTTGCAATGGTTGATGCAAGGTTATGCTCATGTTTTTTTTGAAAGCTTTTCTAAGTTTTATTATCCTTTGTCCACAGGTTCCAAGTGGAGGTGATGGCCTTACCTCTTGCTGGAATAGAGGCAATATTGGCTAGTGATGATCTTCAGGTTGCTTCAGAGGATGCTGTCTATGACTTTGTATTGAAGTGGGCCAGGACCCAGTACCCAAGTCTGGACGACCGGCGTGAAATCCTGGGCTCACGGCTTGCACGCTTTATT
Source organism: Tripterygium wilfordii (assembly GCF_013401445.1). Taxonomy (NCBI): domain Eukaryota; kingdom Viridiplantae; phylum Streptophyta; class Magnoliopsida; order Celastrales; family Celastraceae; genus Tripterygium; species Tripterygium wilfordii. The sequence continues at coordinate 12,483,546 of NC_052239.1, read as the reverse complement.
CGCTTTCCTTTCATGACCTGCCGAAAGCTTAAGAAGGTTTTAACCTGTAGCGACTTTGAACATGATGTTGCAACAAAGCTTGTGATTGAAGCTCTTTTTTTCAAAGCTGAGGCCCCACACCGACAACGGTTACTGACAGCAGAGGAGTCGGTTACTTTGAACCGTCGTTTTGTAGAGCGGTCCTACAAGTATCGACCTCTTAAGGTGTTGGAATTTGAACATCCTCGGCAGCAGTGTGTGGTTTACCTGGACTTAAAGCGGGAAGAGTGTGGAAACTTGTTTCCTTCAGGGCGCGTGTATTCCCAGGCATTTCACTTGGGAGGACAAGGCTTTTTCTTATCAGCTCATTGCAACATGGATCAGCAGAGCTCCTTCCATTGTTTTGGGCTTTTTTTGGGGATGCAGGAGAAAGGAGCTGTAAGTTTTACCGTGGACTATGAATTTGCAGCGAGGTCAAAGCCAAGGGAGGAGTTTGTTAGCAAATACACAGGCAACTACACTTTCACTGGGGGTAAGGCAGTAGGCTACCGAAACTTATTTGCCATCCCATGGACTTCATTTATGGCGGAGGACAGTCCTTATTTCATAAACGGAATTCTGCATCTTAGAGCCGAGCTCATCATCAGACGCTGACATATGATTCTGATATCTATCTACTCCTTTAGTTCTCATAACCTTTTTTCCTTCTCTCGACCCTAGCGGAGCAAGTCTAATAAACATGCACCATGCACTAGGCTGTTTGGGACAATAAGACATGTTCCTCTTGATCCGAGTTGAATTGTGCTTGGAACTGGCTGAAGAAAAATGTAAATGCGATTGGATACTAGAGTGGTATGAGTTTCTGAAGTATTGATGTCTAAGATTGACTTGAGAAGTAACTGATTTGATCTTTTATATGCCTGCTTAAATTGCACGACTCTTTTAGTTTCATCTAGAATTTTAGAGAGACCTTTGGTTTATATAAACTCCGTATATTTGTCTTTAATGGATTGTTGGAGCATATGTGGAGAGTTGAATTTAAATTCCATAATGTGGAGCCATACGGAACCTGGACAGGACCAGAGACCACCGATTTTAAGCACGTTGCACCGAAAGAAGTCGGAAAGGAACTGTGCCTGCAAAACTCGGGGGTGGAACTCCCAGCTAAAGTCACTACGTCACACCTTGGACGACAAGGACATTTACCTCCATGATCCACACGATCAGGCATCACCGCGACCATTGGAGGGGTCAGAGGTGCAAATTTCAAAAACAAATAAAAAAATAAAAATAAGAACAAGAAAAGTAGAAAATGAACGATTCTTTATCAAAAGGAAGATCTTCACGATAAGTAGTATTTTCTCAAATCAACAATCAATTGCACAACAATAAAAATAAATAAATTCCCGTGATTTATTATGCAACACGCGACGTGTTTAATGTAAGTGGTGGATAATCCATGTAACACTTGAATTTTTACATGCTCAAATTAACCTAAGGAGTAAAATTGAAATCTAAATTTAAGGAGTTAATTAAGCCTAATGCTAATTAGTTCTTGCATTGAGTCCATTTGGTTAAGTAGTTAGTAGTATTAGTTTTATATTTCTTTTTGGCTGCCTCCTTTTTGGGAGGCTTTTGGATATGTTGATGGTTCTGTTTGGGAGTGCTGTCAACTGCTGTGAGGTGTGGTGAGGTGCTGTGAGGTAAAAAACTGTGGTGCTGTGAGGTAAGTTGGAACGTAAAAAGTTGTTTGACGTATCATTTTTAAGACTGTGGTGCGGTGCTGTGAGGTGCGTTTGACGTATCTAAATTACGATTATATTAGATGACTAATAATATTAATATAAAATCACTTAACGTTTACCTTGTACATTAATCTAAAATAAAATAATTGACCTAATTTGATTACCTAGGACAATTCAACATATATTGTAAGCATTTGGGAGTGCTGTGAGGTGTGGTGAGGTGCTGTGAGGTAAAAAACTGTGGTGCTGTGAGGTGAGTTGGAACGCAAAAGCTGTTTGGCGTGTCACAAAAAACTGTGGTGCTGTGAGGTGCGGTGCAACTGAACGCAGTTGAAACACATTGCCAAACATGTTCGATATATTTTTTGTGTGTTGGAACGATAATATAGTGTCTACTTTAAATGCATTTTTATGTTTAAGCTCAATATTTGCTTTCATTAGGTATGTCTCTGAATTAGTTCATTAGGTATGACGTTATGTGATTTCAAGGATGAAAACAATTACTTTTCGGTTAGGTAAACAAAAAGTGTTACATGCTTATAGTTTCACTCTTATAATTTATGAACGTATTGTTAAATTTTGTCAAAGTTTGTCACATAATACTTTTTCATATGCAAATATAGGTGCCACACTCTTATACTTTGGGGACAGACATATCATTGAACTTAGTCAAAATTTGTCGTATAAGGCTTTTTAATATACCAAATAGGTGTCATAATATATATATATATACATGTCCAAGTTTCGATAGCAATGTGAAAATTTTTAAAAAAAAGAAAAAAGATAAAAAGGAAAGAATGCCGCAGGGCAGGGCAGGGCAGTTTCGTACTTTCGTTAATATGAGCCGAATGAAAGGATAAATCTTCAAAAAACATACCTGTAAAACTCAAACAATGGCTTCACGTCCACGTCAATGGGGCCCACATGCAATGTCGTCTATGTACGAAAAAAAACCATACAGCCTGCAACGGTCGTCATCTTATCGGTCAATGGTAACCTCTCACCAATAACGCTGACCCGCGTGGAGTCCCCCACGTGGAGACACGTCGTGGGCTATTTAACCTCTCTAGAAGAAGTAAAGTCTAGGGGACGTGAAACGTGAGCTGGCTACGCAACCCCCCTGTTGGCTAAGTTCAGGGACACGTCAGTACATTACACCGACATATCCGGAAGTCTGTGGGGACCATTTCCATATAGGGAGTACCTGATCTAGCCGTTCGAGCTGTCTATTCCAAACCGTAGGATTCAATCATGTGTCAGATTTGATTCAAATAAAATCGTTGGATTATGATTTATGATCAAAACTAATTGGACGGCAGGGATTGGTTCCGCATGAGAAACGAAAGTGCATCAGAACATGGAGTGTTCCGCCTCGGAGTAGACCAGGGTGCATAGCAATTAGCAAAGATTATACTGTTTAGCAAATCAAAAATTAAAAATATAAATTTAAATTTAAATTTTTTTTGAATGAACTTTTAAAAGAATAAAATATTATTGCTGGTTCATAGATCTATTTTACAATCTCTTATGTTCTTTTCAATAATGAATATGTAAGGTTTTTTCACCACATCATTTCTTATAGAAATAAAATATGATTTTTCTTGTTCAATTGTTGTGGATTCTTCACAACATCAATTCTATTGGTGTATTCTAACAATATATATTTAGTACAAAATGATATGGCTTCTAAATGATCTGGCAACACATATTTAGTGTAAAGTGATGTGACTCTTAGATGATCTGGTGAAAATAGTCTTTTTTGATAAAAGAGAAGTCAAGAATCTTAATCTAATTTATGTATGTTATTTTGTTTTATGTTTTTGTTTAATTTGTTCGGATTTTGCTTAAGATAGTGTTTTTTAAGTACATCTCGGTGTTGTTCAATATCAATTCAGTGTTTGTTTTTTGATTTTATAATTAGTCTGTTAGTATTTATAAATTTAAGTCGTTAATGTGCACTAGGGTGTAATGTTTATTACTATAAAATGAGATGTCGGAGTTTAAACTTTTTATTAAAAAAAATAAAATAATTAATGCCATTTACGTAGCCTATGACTGGGCAGTCGTGGTCGTGGATTCAAAAAACCTATTCATTCTAGCTAAATCTTTTCAAATAAAATGGCATAGGTTACGTAAGCCACGTGACTGCTGGAATCGGTTGTTGGACCCTTACCCGAGAGGTCGAGACGTGTAAATCGACAGAATGACGAACACGTGTACGGATCAGGTGACGCAGGAATAAATTAAATGGCCACGCGAATATGAATACGCCAGCTCGACAACCACTACACTCCTACCTTCCTGTTAAACCTTTTCTATTCTGAGACACGTGTTTCGTGACGTGGATTGTTGCCTTCTCACCTTCTTCCTCCCATCCGTCTCAGCAAACGGCAACTTCTCCCTCGCCGAGCATATGAAGTGAGTATTGAGCTTTTCTATTGCGATTCTGGGACGGGTTGAGACTCCACGCAGTTGAAGGTACGCCATAGTTGGAATTTATGCTTTATCCTCTCTGTTTTTTTTTTTTCCCACATTGAACGCTTTCAGAAATTTTTACGGCTCTTATTTGATTCTATGACTCAAGTTTGATTATCGAGAGAGTGGTTGAAATCAATTTTCGAATTCCGGCGATTTTGTTGATGATAAAATGCAGGAAGGTATTAGTTTGAAAACTTCATTGACGGTATCGATGGATCATGTAGCATTATAACCTCAATCAGTCCATAGATTTTTTTTTTTTCATTCGTTGGAAACGAATTTAAAGGAACTTATCTGGATCTCCAATGAGCTTCTTCTAATTAGCGTTTTCATTATCTGCTTGTTTTCGAAATTTGAAGGTTTGAACTATAACAAATCTTTGTTAATTACTGAAAGATGGGGGATTATTTAGGCCGAATGAGGACATTCAAGGGTTTCTTTTGTCTTTCTTGTCGTGTATTATCCGGTTGAGGTGGACTTGGTGAATATTTTTCACTTTCTCGTTATCAGTGGGGTGGTGGAAAGACGTTAATGCCCTCGATCTTCCAAATGTTTGTAACATTTTCTCACATGATCTCTTGAGTTTCTTGAGCAATTTTTCCTTGAAGGATCTGCAAAAATTATGATGGATCATTGATTTCGCTTCCTAGGATAACTACGATATATTGATAGGTTTCCTCACATTTTTCCCCAACTAATTCTCAAATATTGCTCTGGATCAGGACATTAAAAATTCAGTCTTCTTGGCTTTTTTCTTTTCTATTGTGTTGTAATGTTCTTTCTACTGCTGGTTTGTGCCTTGTGGCTGCAAAAGTCCTGGGTTAATAGGAAAAAAGAAAAACAAGTATCTAATATTGCTATTCAAGGAGAGAATGTGTTTTATCTCATGCTGATTTGATATGTCTGGCTTATGCACCATTGGTAATTTATACTTGACTGTTTAAATGCTGAAATTTCCACATGTCGAGGGATTTATCAGTTTCTTTGAATCACATCGCACTTGTTTCTTGATGGGACTTGCTGAGAATTGATTCATAGATTGAGTTATTGACAGTAAATACATTTTTGCGGCAATGGCAGCAATACCATAAAATGAAAATTAAATAAATGTTTGGTCAAGTTCACAGAGGAGAGGCTGCTAGGAATTATGCTTCAAATTTTCTTGAAGAAGTTGGGCAGAGATCCAATGTCCTTTTACTTCAGAAGCATCAATTAGCATAATTAGGAGGAGCAAAACCTTGGAGTTTATATCACAAGGGCCAAAATGATCAAAGTTACTCTTTCTTTTTTTTTTTGCATGCATCAAAGTTCCTTATCATGATGTTGGAAAGAACAATGACTATAGTAGATATTATATCCATATATCATGTTATAACCGTCATCATCAAAGTCTTAATGCCAAAAAATAAGTGTTTGGCTCCATAAATCCATATGATTTACACGGAATCTACCATGTGGAATTGTGGATCCTCCTTCAGTTTTCAATTTTCATCCAGTTGTAAAGGTCTTCATGCATGTTACAATTATGCTCGCACGTGATGCTAAGCAAGGACTTCCCCCTCCTGTGGACATATAGGTCTTGGAGCTTAATGTCTCCACTGAGCTCTCTCTCAGCTGACATGCTGCTGGTCAAACTTTGGTGGCTTCTTATGTATTCATGTCATTTCCTTCTGTTAGCTAGTTTAAGTTTTCTTAGGATAAGGATACTTTAGTTGTTTGCACCTACATTTAAGTCATTTTCAGACTACAATATTTTGGGCTCAAATGTTGCGTAATAATCTGTATTTCTAATTTAGTTTGCTTGAAAGTTTTTTGCTTTCCAGCTCTGCATGTGCTTCTTTGACAACCTTTGCCTTGACATAGCTACCCTTGACTCAGGTGATTAGATTGTTCTGACATTGAAGCATAAAGAAAAATTATTGATCATCTCTGAAGTAATTGTTCAGAGTTGGATTCCGACCATGGGAAACAATGAAGAAGTGAAATCTTCTAAGTTTGATAAATCTTCATCAACTGCACCATCGGTAAGTAGGAAAGTTTGTTTGCATTTTTATAATCAGAATACTTGGCCCTTTTTTCCTCTCAATTACTTTCCTGTGATAGAACAATATTTTCTCAAATAGTAGTTTATTGGTATGGAACCGACCTTAAAGCTTATTGTACATGCATGTCTCTCTTGGTAATTAACTTAAAAAAATTATCTAAGAATCAATTAATCCTTTTCTTATTTACAGGATCAGACCAATATTCATGTATACCCTGATTGGGCAGCCATGCAGGTTATATTCTTTTCGCATGCTTTAGCGTTCCCTACTTAATTGAAGAAAGAGCAAAGATGAATCATCATTGCTTGTGATCTTGTCAGATCTATTTTTTAAAATTATCTTATCATGTCTTTTAGGCTTATTATAGACCCGGAGTTGCTCTTCCACCATATTACAACTCAACTTTGGCGGCGGGTCATGCTCCTCACCCTTATATGTGGGGCCCACCTCAGGTAATTCTTAAATGGCATTGGTGATGGCAACTCGTATTCGAGATGTGCAGTGTTTTGTATGCTGAGGATATATTCCGTTTGTAGACGAAGATGATTAAAAACTTTTGCTTTTCCAGCCCATGATGCCAACTTATGGGGGCCCTTATGCTGCAATTTACTCACCCGGAGGAGTTTATGCACATCCTGCAGTTCCTCTTGTAAGTATGCAGTTTTTCTATCCCTCAATTAGTGTTTGTTTCTTGTCGCCAAACCTCTCTTTGGTTTATTTGATAGGATAGTACTATTTGAGCACGTGGTTGCCCTAACTGCCTCTGGTGTCTTGTAAAAGTCCTCAATTTTGAAATGTATCAAGGTGAACATAAAATGAACATGTGGCCCAATGGTAGAGTTGCAGGGGTGCAACCGAGAGGTCACATGTTCAATTCTTAGAAACAACTACTTCACATATTATGTGAGGGTAAAGTTTGCGTACATCCTTCCCGTCCTAGCCCACCCACTACAAGAGCTTCCTGCATGGGAGTTGTTTACTTTTTTTGCTGAGGTCAACATGTCCTGTTTGAACTGATTTTTTTTATGAGAAAGATTCATCATCCATATTAACGTCTTCCAACCCTGTTTTTTAACAAGACTTGGTTACATTAATAATAAATTATGAGCTTCTTAATTGATGAATCTCCCCTTTTTTTTCTTTGCCTTCTCCTACCCCAACTATTGCTGTTTCGAAAAGTTCCTGATCTTTAACTAAATAGTGAACAGTAGTTAGACTCTAACCTTGTGTATACTTATATATGAATTTAGGGACCACAACAATCACATGGTAATATTGTGCCTTCATCATTTTCCATAAGTGATGGCATTGTTTTGAGGTTTCATTTTGAATTCTTTATACTTTATTGTCAAAATTTCTTTAATTTTTATGTGACAAATTTTTAAAAATTCTTCTATACTGAGAATTGGAAGTGTATGCCCCATAAGTGAATATTGGATGTAATTTTTCTGATGCAGGCCACAGCACCGTCAAGTGTAGAGACTCCTTCAAAGTCATTAGGAAAGGCAGATCATGGGTTGATGAAAAAGTTGAAAGGATTTGATGGGCTTGCAATGTCAATAGGCAATGAAAATGCTGAGAATGCTGAGGCTAGTTCTGAATGTACGCGGTCACTAAGGTATTCTGAACTAGCTGTACTTTTCTCACTCGAATGTCATCTGCTGTATTTTTCCTTGGGGATTAATCTGCTGGTCTGTGTAGACTGCATCTGCTTTCTGTGTCCTGCTTTAGTAAATTTTTATCCTGTTAAAATCTTTTTATTAAGCTAATTCTGAAATCTCCTGGCTGTGCCAACAGTGCAGAGGCTGAAGGTTCTTTTGTCGCGAACTCTGATAGGGTGAGGGCTCAAGTATTTTGTTCACAATATTTATTGTTTAATGTCATTTCATTTAGACACCATATATTTACCATAAGTTTTGGTTTGCACCTTCTTGGTGCTTTCAATAAAATTTTCCATTCGGAAAAAAAAGAAACCATACATGCATTGTCAAAGCAAAAATTTCCTAAATGTTAGTTCTGATGTCCACGTGTCCTATTTCAGTCCGATCAAATCAGAAGGAGAAGAAGCAGGAAGGGAAAACCCGTCTCAGGTATATATGCTAGTTTTCACCTAGTGTAATATCTTCATTTTTCTCTCAAGTGCAATGGTGAAGCTGTCATCATTTATCCGACTTGGAGAGCTGCCCATCAAATGAGTATTTGTCAAATCCAAAGAAAGTTCCAATGTCCTTGATTATATAATTTTGGCAATTCATGTGCTATATGTGATTTTGGTTATAAAGCATGGATAAACAAGTGTCACATTATTTATCTTGAAAGTCAAGCATCTGTTAGAGACACAGGTGAAAGTGGAAAAACTCACTGATCTTCCTATGGTCAGAAGGCTATTGTAGATTTTATGTGTGATCACTTCCCTTCTCTGTAAGCAGAGGTTGGCACCCATACATGTCAGATCTTTTCGAACCACACAGAAAATAGCACGGAGAGTGTGGATATAGGCAAGGACTGATTGTGTCTTCAGGTGCACAATTTAATGGTGATGATCGTTTAAGAAACTAAGTTTAATTCACTTTGAGTAATAATTCCATTGACACATACTCATGTTGGTATTTTGCTTGGGCTTGCAAAATGATTACCCGTTGATGTATTTGGTTTTACCCAGTCTTCGCTTTCAGTGATTATGACTAAAAAGTTTAAGGAATGTAAACTTATGCATCAATTATCTGCCTGCCTTTTGTCCTCTTCGTATCTTAATTGAGATATTTTCTTTTTTTCTCCTCCTTTTCTTCAGTTTGTGTCCTCTATGTATTTCAGGCTTGGTTCCTCAGAAGTATATTTTTAAGTGACTGATCATGCTCGATATAGGATATTTGCTGTCACATGATAGTGGCAGCCATTACTTTCCTTATGCACCACAGAAACTTCCCACCTAATGGGTTTTATGAGGTTGTTGTGTCGAAACTCTGCTTGTGTAGGACAAAGTTAAAAGGCGAAACAAAATATTGATTTGAATACGAGCTAGGAGAGAAAGAGTGAAGAAAAATGATTGACCTTGCCTTGACAAGAATGGTTGATCATATTCATTCACTCGCACATTGTAATGATGCTGTAATCATTATCCTAGTGAAGAATCATAGGTGGGAAAGAGGAAAACAAATAATTGACCATTACAATGCTACCACCCTAAGCCACAGGTCTCAAGGTTTTATACAGCTCAATGTCTATGTTACAGGTGCAAAAGGAAAAACTGAAACACAGACTAGTCCGGAAACTCCAGCTTATGATGGGGAGATGCATGCTGCTTCAGACAAAGTGTTAGGTGATACTATTCCTGGGAAATCTGTTGGACCTCCTTGTTCTGGTATTACAACCACATTGGAGATCAGGAACCCTGCAAACACGAATGCTGAGACAAGCCCTGCTAATGTTCCACAATTTGGTGTACTGTCTCCTTCTGAAACCTGGCCACGGGTAGTTTCTCTAGACAGTGCTCTTAGATATTTTGGTCTTTCTGATGCCTTTTCATCATGATATGAATGTTCACATACGTTTTTGGATTATCCAAAATTTGGATTGCGTTAATGTTACGACTTTGATTATTATGGTATGTTTATTACATTTAGCGTCTGCTGGCTGTTAATATTTTTGACGGTTTGCTTAGAATGAACGGGAGCTGAAGCGGGAGAGGAGGAAACAATCCAATCGAGAATCTGCTAGAAGGTCAAGGTTAAGGAAGCAGGTAGGATATATGTGAAGATGTTTCTTGCTGATACTTTTATGATCTTAACTTCTTGTATGATCCTCTTGTTACCTTTTTCCACTAATGAAACTAATAGCTTCACCTCCTGTTGTCTAGGCTGAAGCTGACGAACTTGGACATAAGGTTGAATTATTGACTGCTGAGAATAGGGCACTGAAATCTGAAGTTGATCAATTAATGGGGAAGTCAGAAAAGCTGAGGACAAAAAATGCTATGTTATTGGTATAACCCCCCCTATTTCACTGCCCTCCAAAGTTCTATTTTAATTTCAGAATTATTTTGTTGACTAATGAAGTTCAACATACAGGTGAAGCTAAAGAATGCCCATCTAGGAAAGCCTCAAGAAATGGACTTGAAAAACAGTGATGACAAGAGGGCCATGCCTGTTAGTACTGAGAACCTTTTGTCAAGAGTTAACAATTCAGGTTCTGCAGAAAGAGGCAGAGGGGCAGAGTGTGATGAGTATGAGAACGACTCAAAATCTGGCACCAAGCTGCATCACCTGTTGGATGCAAACCGCAGGGCTGATGCTGTTGTTGCTGGCTGAATAAAGGTGGAAGCAACATCTTTTCAAAGTATTTGTTGTAATTTTGGCGTAATTGAAAGCCCAAAATTACTGCTAACTTATAGCGGAGGGATGGATCAGCTGAATAGGGATTTGTTTCCATCCCTGTAACTTAAAAATTTCACTTCTTAGTTAGGTTTTTCAAGGCAGCACACTGATGTATCGAATTCAGAATGCTGAAATGGCCGCGAAAGTTTATATGTGCATTGAATAGAATTAAGGGTTTCTGTAAGGAGAATAGAATTAAGGGTTTGGTAGAGGGAAGATCTTGCGACTTTGTTTCTTGTACTGGTTGAAGCAATGTGGACTTTTTTGCTGTATATGAATGGAACAATTATGTTTCATTGGATGTAGTTTATCCATCTTGTGAAGTTGTGTTTAGGTCCTATAATTGTGTGGTCGTTGTTGTTGTAATAGATCTTATACAAGAGTTACCCAAGATATAGATCTACATAAGACTTACACCTAAGTTCTTGAGTCTTTAATCCAAACGGAATTAATCGCCAGTCCTTGATAAAAAGACACCTCCTCCCTTGAATGTTAAGATGCAATTGCTTTAGTTACGACGCTTCAGTCTACCGTGAATACCAATTCCATAGCTGAAATTATGCGAATAAATTAACGACATCATATATTAACGACGCTTATACCATGTGCTTCAAAGTAAAGAAATATATAAATAACTGATCCAATGCGCATGAGAGAGTAGGCTTTGAGCATATGATTGTGTCATCGGTTTTAGACAATATTCATGGGATCGACACTTTATTCATAATTATATCACTTTGAGCGTATAAATTTACACAACACTACACATCGGGAAGAATTCAATGTTTCTACTTACTCCAAGGGAGAACACGCACATAAAACACTCCAAATTGTGCAAAATGGAGGCAGCTGGTGGTGTCCTTTTTTTTTTTATATTTCAATTTATAAGTTGAAGTTTGATGTCATGACATCTAAAAATGTGGCTATGGTTTGGATGCCAACAGTAGAGTCCTAAAAGGGCGATCAGGCTATGGAACTCATGCATGACAGAGTCTTCTTAAATCCTTTGTTTGCACCGATTCAAGTTGTCTTGCAAGTATTGTTGGCATGGCATGGCATGGCATATGGTTTAATTATTATTTTTATTATATGAGTACACACAGCCAATATAATTAGCCGTCCACATGATATTCTTCATTTTGTTATGGAATCAAACCCTAAAACCCTCAAACTTAAGTCAACTTTACCAATTCTCTCCTCTGCCTGACTGCTTCCTGTGTCATTCTCCACCAACCACATTACACCTTAATTTAAAGATTATTGATGTGTGAGGGAGACATTTGATGGAGTAGTTCAAAGTTCAAACAAGCTTGTCGTACTAGGGGTGGGGAATTAAGTTTTGCCCAAATCAAGGTCTCAAATCTCCCACCCCAAAAGCAAAAAGCTTGGAGTGGTGTGGTCAGGTCACCAGTGTTGGCTTGGAAAGATTTGCATATGCCACACGCAACTCATTACCAGTTATGTCTCTAACGTGTTTGTGACCCTAGAGTGGTCCGGACCCTAAACCCACCACCCAAACCTAAACCCACCAAATTTGAGGAACAAAGAAGATCAAAAATGAAAGCAGCAGCAGCAGGAGGAGACATTTGTGATGTCATTTGGCATGGCAGCCCACTAGACCTTGACTACTGCTCCAAGCACAAAAACCCCTGTTGAGTATGGTAAAGGCAAAAGTATATTTTAATTGGGGGGAAGGGTTGCAACTTGCAAGTCCCAAACTTCCATTTCATATACTGAGCAGCAGTAAATGCTGGTACATTCTGTGTAAACATTTTGAAACATAGATTTGAACATAATTGGAAATGAATAGAAAAGGGAAAAAGAAATATGGGATTTCAGAAAAATTTATAATTTCTGCAACACAAATCCAATAAGAAACCACATTATGGAGATGTTTCAAGCCTAGGTTCAAAGCAAAAGCCAGAAAAGAGCTGGAGCGGGAACCTCTTTATCACTGGACACTTGTGGGACCATTTCCAGTGCTTCTGGTTCATGTCATAGACAAGAAGAGCTGGGGCTCCAAAGCTCTGGATGTAGATCAAATCATTTGTACCACTGCTAGCAAAAACATCATCAAATTCACCAAATCCTTGGAAAAACTTATGAGGCATACGTGTCACTTCTTGCCACTCTTTACCATTCAAAACCCAGATGCCGATTCCCTTGATTATGTCAGGTCGATCAGGTCTCCCTATTCCTCCCACCATTACCAGCTTCTCCTTCAGATTCATAAGACGTCCACAAGTGAGAGGGCAAGGTACAGGAATGAAATTTTTTATCAACAAACCATGGGAAGATCTGCCACAAAGATTGTATGTAATTAGACTGTGGCGAGTCTCAGGAGTGCCAGCCCCAGTTGAGTAAATTAAAAAATACAACACCCCATCACAGATCATACTCTCATCACCACCCCTCCATCCAGTCAAAACTTCTTTCAAAGAGGTTACCCACATTGCTGTTTCTGAATCATAAATATGTATTGAAAGATCCCACTGAAAAAAATTCCCTGGGACTTGCTTAGATTTCACAATTGAAATGGTATAACCATGTGATATCTTATTCACAGATATTGCAAGGGCACTATAATCAGGAAATTTCAAACCAGGGGGCTCCAAGAGCTTCTTGCACTGGTTTGTGATAGGGTTGCAGACATGTAACTCACTTCTACTATTATTGTCCATGAAGCAAACCAAACCACGAGAAGAAGCAATGAACCAATTGGATGTTTGTATGCAAGGGACTTCTATGCCATACCACTTTCGAAGAACAGGATCATACGCATAACCCACTGGTTCATCGGAGCTTGTAAACATAAAATACCAAGGATTCTGTGACGGGGAATGCGAAAAATTCCATAAAAACCTTGTAGAACTGACAATCTCATGCCATCTTTTGCATACCGAACCTGCTCTAAATATGCTCGCAATGGGAAGATGTGCTAAAATTCGTTCCAATAGGTCATCTGGCAGAATTAAGTCAATAGAAACCACATCAGTTTCTTTATTGCCTTCATCACTGAGTTCCGAGAATGAATCAAACTCAGTAACATCTCGTGCTATGTCATCAAAGGAATCCCATGACGTTTCCCCCTCCATGATCAAAAGCTAAAAGTTAAGCACAAAAGCAAAAATCAATTAAGTTCCTCAAGAAATAAATTGAAGCCTCATGCTGACAAACAAGACCCAGTTCACTGAATTTGTCTCAGATCAGCAATTGCAGAAGAAGGTAATGGAATGAAAAGGTAATCACATATGTCACAAGTCTAACATGGCAAAAATTAGCCAAAATATATAGCGGAATCAGTTATAGTAGACCACCATCAGATGTATGACAGAGAGATGGGAGGGGGGAGCAAAAAAAATTTACAAACAAAATATCAATCAGAACGAATGATAGAATTAAACGGCATACAAATTCCATGCAGTAATACCTCCTCTATATTTCAGATTCATACGTTTTCAGACCACTTGGACATGATTTATCTGTAAACGATCTGATCCATTTAAAAATGTCAAGTTTCTTGTATAAGAAATTAACAAAATGCCATTGCCAATGACTACAAATATTGCCAGTGAGAAATTAAGTAGAGACAATTCTGCATCTCAAACTTCAGAAACTGAAAGAATTGAATAGGGAAGAACACATTTTGCACGTATGCTGGAATTAAATAGAAATCCAAAAGGAAATAATGTCATATTGAGACAATGAAACAACCACATGAAACTATAGGCAAATCAAGAAAGAATAAATGACTAAGAGGGACAACCAGACCAACCAACATCACAATTAAAGCATACTCGTTTATAATAATATCAGCCACCGGTCACAGAGGGAAAGAAACGTCGAATACATGAAGGCAAATCTGGAGGTTTTAAAAGAAAAACGGTTTACCCTTTTTCAGCATAATACGCCACATTGAAGCTATTAGGATGAAAAACAGGAAAGTTTCATTCACTACGAAAACATTTTAAAAAAAAAATAAAGGAGAGGGATTTTAGTCAAGTTTCTTTACCAAAATAAGTCTGTCAACCAGAAGATGTCTTGATGTTTTCTCTTCACAGAAAACAACCATCTATAATTTTAACATCAAACCCTAAAAAGTGCTCTCTTTGAGTTTGATAAATAAAACCAATGTTAGGTAGACAAAAGTAAGCGATTAGGCCATGCTTACCTATCAATCAAACATCAAAACCCCACGTAACTAAACTCCAACAACATCAAATACCTAAAATCCAACACATTAAACAGATCAGAGGACGAGAGCAGATCAATTAAAACACAGAAAAACCTCCTCTACCCCCATAAAAAAAAAGGACTAATAAACGAACCCACTTTCACAAATGAAAGCCATCAAGAATATAGTTTCGTACCTCGATTAGAGCGACATCCACTGCCAGTCCCCAACTGGATCTCTATAAATTTAACGCCTCAAAGCAAAGGGCGAAAATACAGCTTTAGCCGCAAACCGTACAAGGGATTAAAGGGTATAAGAAGAACAAACGGAACATGTGCCGATTCCTTTGAAATGGTAGTGAAATATGAAATGGGTCACTCCAGATTTGCCCGGTATACAATGCCCAAGCAACACCTCATATATGGTAGAGAGAGGGGGAGAGGGGCGTTGCGTCTTCTTTCCTTTTTTGGGTTCCCTTTTCGATGCAAGAAAAACGACGGGCGAGAGAATGAAGCGAGAAGGCGGTTATTTCTATTGGGGTTTGCTTCGGTAAAGGGGAGGGATGGAGAGTTGTGACGAATAAGAGGCGCGTGGTCGTTGTTATATAGCTTAGTTGTGACTTGCGCTCTCTCTATTAGGGAGTTAATACAACATTTCATCACCAAAAAATCAATCATGTTCATTATTTGTCACTAAATATCTAAGCGTTTTAATTCAGTAATCAGAAGTTGAAATTTTTTCTATGTTGATAACTCAGGCATAATTTCTCTATTTTGGTCATGACTTTTTGATGTTGTCACATGGAAAATATTTTTTTTTTAAAAATTAAGAGGTGGAAAAACCATACACCTATCTTCCATCTCTCTTTCTCTAGTATGAACCCTAACCTCCAATTTCATCTATGACGTTAACTGGTTCAGTAAACCCACAAACCCAACTGGAATGTTATCAAAATAAAACAAATTTCAACTTAAGGTTATTGAACTGGAATGTTCGAACATTCGATGACTAAAATAGAACATGGTCTATCTTTCGACAATGAAATATTATGTTAACCCGTCTAATATGGGTTAAGGTGTGTTATTCAAGGAAAGAAAATGTTTTGTTACTCATCACCCTCCAATTTTGACCCTTTTAAGTTTTTTATTTCTCCATTTTGTTCTTGATATTCTCTTATTCTTTTGTACATATATAATTCTCAACTTTATAGTTTTCTGTTTCCATACTCTTGGTATATGAATATCCTTTACCAACTAAAACAAGGATGGAATGGATTGCCCCAATTATCGTTTCACATGTCTTAGGGTAAAAGGTGGAGAAGGTTACTTCTTGTCTTAGACATTGAAAGAAAGCCTTAGGTTGGTTTCTTGAGGCCTAAGCCTAAACATATGGGCCTTCATTACCTTGTTAGAACTCTCATCATAGTCATATCTATGACATTATACACTTTGGATTTATCGGTTTTCGTGAATAAATCAGGACCGCACGTTTTTCTCCCTGTATCTCCTCAGTTAATGGTACTTGAGCTCAAAGAAAAATGTCTCATACATGTAAGGGGTGGACTTGTTCTTATAAACTTACCATCACTTGACTTAACGATGTGGGACATAGAATTCATAATATTCTCCGCCCTCGGGTTTGGTTCACCATTTCCTTGAGAGATTTTTTTTGGCCAAGCCAGTCCCTTTTCGTCACCAAGAATATAACTCAATTCACCATTGTACAGTCTTACCAGCAAAATTCACTAATGGGTACCACTTGGAGGCTGATAAAAAAACATATACACATAAAATGGAGGATCTGCAAATAGCTTTACAGTACACAAAGAAAACATCAAAAGCTTACACCTTTTTTTTCCAAAAATCTTTTGGTGTGTGATATAGGGAAATATATAGTGATTATTGTGATTCAATAAGATAACTAGAAAAGTAAGAAAATAAATATATAATAAATAAAACGGCATTACCTCTCAAGTGGATTTGATAAAAGCAATGTAAGATAGAAAGCTAGTGTACTTAAGACAGAATTCACCCCCCACACAGGTGTTTTAAATCTCTCAGGCGTTTGTCTTTCAATATATAATGATAAAATGATTTTCATAAACAGAATTACCTCTACAATCTGCTTATACAACGAACCAATAAAATGTTTTATGCTCTCTCAAATATATAAAATGCCCACTTGATTCAAGTGAATGGATGATTGAATTGTTTTAATCGATACTTGAACTGTTCGAATGCACATTTACTTATGCCTCGTCAAAATAGAATGAATACAAGAATCTTTCATAAAGATCAATACATGATGAATCTTTAAGTACATGTATCTTCAAATGAATAGTGAATACATGTATCACTAATAATGTGAATACATGAATCTTCTCATTTACATACTTTTGTACTTTAGATTCATCCACCCCTCTTCATCTCCTTTCACTATATAAAGACATGATTTTTCCATTCCATTCACCTGTAACGCACAAAAGCAAAAAAAAAAAAAAATATGAGCATTGACCTCAAACACATATTGGTTATGAGAGTGTTGTGTGTAAAGATACCTCAAACGTGCTGGTAGTGGAAGAACCACTACAACAACAACTAACTCTTTGAAGCCAAGCCATGCACATTGTGCACACAAACTCATGTCTCACTTCCAATTAGACCTTTATAACTATACGTTCATCTCTCCTCCCTCACAATTTTGATGAACGTGCGTATTTTTTATACATCAAACTCACATGGGATAATTACACTCATACCCCAATCCTTTTGAAAGAAAACTCATACCATTAACCTCCATGGAATTTGAATTCATGACCTCAAAGTCTTACGAAATTTAAGTTATCCCTAAATCGCTAAGAATTTGTATATGCTTTGTCTAGTTATGTGTATGTAGTGACATTGAGGAAAGCCCACCAATTACTTTTGAAAGAGAGGAAGTCATCAATCTCCGCCTTATTTGTGGGTTGAGCTCAAACCTAATAAGTAGAATTAGGAGTCACACAAGTACAACACGATGTTCACTAAATAGTATTGCTACGTCAGTGATGAAAGTGATCTCTTCCAAAGAGATCATCTAGAAAGCATATTCTTTTGAATAGGGGTGGCAAAACTATGTCAAGTCCGAATGACTGAATTTGTCCGACCCGAATTAAAAAAAGTTTAGACATAAATTAAACGTCTGAAATCCGGGTCCAAACACAAAACTTTTGTTCGGTTCAAAATCGGGTTCGGGTCCAAACGCAGAAATCTTGTCCGAATCCTAACCCGGATTAGGTTATTGTCCGATTTACTTGTCCGGATCTAAATCAATCTGGGTTTGGTCAATTAAGTATGTCCGAAATCCAATCCGGGTTAAAGTTCAGATATGTAAATATTTCGTAAACACGTACTGTTATTCGACCCCCACACACACTTTTGAAGAAGAGCGATAGCATGCTAAATTTTTGGGTGGACTCGTGCCTTAAACAACATAAGATTAACATTATAGGAAAAGTTGAAAGTCGAATTGGTGCCTGGTGGAGCTACTAAATAGAGGAAAGAGACGTAACGTGCCTGCATAGTTGAACGCATACATGTGTGTGTGTGTCTATATATAAAGTGGACATTATTACAAAGTCGTGAGTGTAATCATTTAGATCTATACTCATATGTACTCATATTTTTGGTGAAAAATTAAAAAAAAAAAAATTGGAGGTTGCATGTCATTCGCAAAGCTCAAAGACCAAAAAGATCAGTTGGCAGTTGGTTATTGTAATTCGTGGGGTCTTCCAAATCCTATAAAATCCATTAATTATATCCCCTTCCTTGTCATTTCATATGGGACTGAGTTTGGTCGCATAAGACTTTGTATATAGTGAAGGTAGATTGATGAAAGATGGAAGAAAAAGAATGGTAGTATACATCCTAGACATTCATCAATGTTCCAGGCAAGAAGGATGCAGTGTTGCAGATTAGTTACTTACAAAGGGCTTTCACATACAAAATACAAATTCATGCATCCTTCTCCACTCAAAAAATTACCAAAACGATTACTCGACGAAAACAAATATCAAAAATAAAAAGAATTATCAAATTACATTTACCTTCAAGGATGCCAAACTCCAATAGATTAGTTTCTATCTATTAGCTTTTAGTGTAGCCATTGTAGAGTTCAAATTTTCTTTATCCTCTGGTGGGGGCCTCACATATCTTCCTATTACCTGATATCTACGTTTACCTTTTATCCGGGAGATTTTTTCCTTGCTCCGCTGCTTCCTCCTCTCTTTTTGTCGATAACGTTGATTTTTCTCTCTTTCGAGCACGCCTTGCCAGAAAACCTCACCAGTTGAAGGCCACAACCACCGCCTCGTGGGGTGGTCAATATCTGCTTCCTCTGCCAGGTCTTCGTCCATGCTCTTGAGCGTGGAATATGAGAACCATTTGATCCACATTTTACCCCTTCTACTCTGGAACATATGCTGTTCTTGCATCATGCCAGTCTCAGGATTAATGTAGACCATCCTCCTCGCACTATGGTATGCCCACACATTTATAAGCAACTCAAGCAGCCGCGAGTAACAATGTTTATCCTGCAGAATGCAAAAACTAAACTGTTAGTTTGATTGCATGGGTACACCCAATTGTTTTACATAATACAAACCGGGAAAGGCAATTCATATCATCCCAATATTTAACAAATAACTAGAGTTCCTATGTTAATAGCTTTTTGATCTGATGGATTAGTGCACCATTATGAGAAATAGAATGGTCAGAATTGTTTTGGGTACAATGTCTCCATCGAGTTGAAAATTCGCCATTTTGGTTTAAACTTTCAATTTGAAACACCAAGAACCGTATATTATGCATGGGTGCAACCTAGAGGTCACAAGTTTAATTCTTGGAAACAGTCCATCAACATATTATGTGGGGGTAAAGTTTGCATTGCCTCGGAATAAAACAGAACTTATGAACAGAGATTACCTTAGATAAACTCAAGTAACAGCGCCCAGTTTCATGGTGATCATCATACATCTGCGCATCCAGGGCATCCACAAACATTCTACATAGAAAACAGATTAAAAGGGAATGAACTCCCTCAATGGAAAGCACATCTAGTTAAACCCACAAAAGCAACATACCTTGAAAACATAACGAATTCTAGGTATGACCTTGTCGGCAACACCCAACTATGCATGACAGACCATGTGTAACCATCTTCAGGCATGAGTGGTAAAGACTCCAAGTCATTCTTTATGCCATACATCTTCTTAAGGGTCTCAGAGAAAGCAAACCTTAAGAAAAATCATTCAGTGGAGATGTACGGTTAAAGTCTAAATGAAGTAGAAGAAAGAGAAAAGATATTCACAAGTTCAAGCACAGAGGCACAAAATTATATAATAAATCAAAAGTCAAACGTCACATCTCTTACTTGCAATTTCCAGCATTTATAGCATCACAGAAAGACCAAAAATCCTGTCGCAAGTGGTTTCTTGGATCCATGTCCATGCGAACCCAAAAGTAGAGTGCGTCTCCATGCCTTCGAGATTGTATTGAATCTAAAAGTGACTTTTCAGCAATCCTAGACAATGAAGCCTAAATAAGGGAACAAGTCAGGATATGAAGGTGCTAAAATGCACAAAAAATTCTATAACTGCTTTGTTTTCTTCCATTTACTTCCGTCAAACAATACTCACTAAGGTATAGCGGTAGAATGAATGAGATGGCCTATTTTTTCATTCATTCGACACTCAAGGTTATGCTTTTAAAAGTTGGTTGTTTCAAAAAATTTAACATGAAAGGTAAGAAATTCCATACACGCTATAATTCATGCTTCAGTAACAGATAAAGACATTAAGCACAAAAGGTCTGGGCCTGCAGGCTTAAGGACTTTTACCTTTCTCGCGGTTGCTCTCCAAGATTGAAACCCTACCCAAGCATTTTTGTGAATCCGGTCGACCCGATTTGCAATTGCAAAAAATGCTCCATATTCACCAAGTATGTCTCGATAGTAAGGGTTGTTAAGAAGTGCCAAACGAGAGGGTGCATCGATATCATCTGTCTTCGGTCTTCGACCTTTGCTGGACTGCAATTGCCAAATCATTTCACCCAAATCAATGCACAAAAAAATATTGCTTCTTTTATAGAAATACATCAGAAAATAAAAAAGGCATACTATGCGCGATACAAATAGCAGTAGATGTAGCCGCACAGATAAGACAATGCGTTCCCAAACTCACCAGCCCAATACCACGATAAAGTGAATAATTGTGTAGAAAAGGCCAAGTTCCTTCCCCATAGTATGGTTCATAAATACACAATGGTTGACCCGTTCTTTCAAGCTCCCCTTCGTCCCTTTCATGCAATTCATTCTTCAACCGATCAGCCCTTTTGGCACTTCGATACACATCCTCCCATTTTCCATGAGGTTGTTCAGTTCTATCTTTTAACTGTGTGATATTAAAAACAACATGATATTCAGATAGTGTCCACTCATACAAAGGATGCCAGAAATCATCCAAATTCATTAACATGTGCTACCGTCAAGAACAACCCTTACCTCTTCTTCTTCTCTTCTTCTTCTGGAATTGACCATTTCATTGTACCTTTCCTCAGCCCAGATGTCATACGAAAATGAGTCATCGGTAGCAGCTGTGAAACCAGAGCTCTCCCTGTGAGTATTGTTCCACTGTTCCTCAACCTTGTCTAAAAATCTGTAACTTCTCAAGCTTTTATTTTCATATGTTGAATTTAAAAAGTCTTTAACTAGATGCCAGCGCCATTCCTTTTTATATTTTGAAGGGATTTCACTAATTTCCTTTGGGTGTGAAACTTCAGATGGAAGCTTGAGAACGTTTTCAAGTAGCAAAGCATAACCATCAACAGTTTCCGAAACCATCAGATTCTTAGCAGTTTTCCTAGCCAAAGAAGCCACATTGCTTGATGAAGGAGATAAATTTCCTTTTGAGATTGCTTGCAATATAATCTGTGGCAGAACCTTAATTTTCTCCTTAGGGAAAAGATACCCATTCGCCCTGTCATCAACCTAATTATTATTGCCAACAAAGTCATTAGTTTCCTTTATAAAGATGCAACATAAATGAACAAATTAGACTAGCAAGCAGAAATTTTTATTTTTATTTTCCCCAAAATCATCATTAATGCCAGCAGAAAATAAAGAACTATTAGATACGGCCTCATCTTATATTATTTACACCAAAAGAAATTGCACATATGCTAATCACTGGAGCCACAAATATTCAGCAATCTTGAAGTATATTTTGCTAGTTACAAAACATTGATTGAACAGGTTTATGCTTTACATCAGAATGATGACTTTCAGAGCATTCACTCAAAGCAAAAAAAAAAATTTGAATAAAAAAAGTTAGGTCATGCGAGATTCTTAACATTTTTATTCCAAAATAGAGGCAACTATGGCCAGCAAATAGCAAGCCCATGAAATGAGAAAAATACTCAAATGGATATGCAGATAAAAGGCGTTAAAGGATCAAAAGCAACCAACTAAAACTTGGCTTGAGGCTACCAAAAAGACTACACTCCATATTAATCTAGAAGGCATGGCCCCAAAATAGAACTGAATGGCCTTTCAAGTTCGATATAGTTAATGGAAGATAATCCCTTCCACAATTCAAAGCAACGCTTGACATTAATAGCTAATTCATTATGCATTGGACAAATAAAGAAAAGTAATTTGAAGCGTACGTATTTCTTGATCATGGAGAGGTCTGGGGCTATAACTAGTTTCCCAAAGCACATGGCTTTAACGAGAATTTTTGGAAAAGATTGCTCCTCAAGGAAGGATCCATACACCACAATATCAGCCATGCTTAAAACACCTTCTGCATCCCCATCAGCAGATATGTGCTTCACAGCACCAGTAGGATAACTTAATTTAAGAGCGATGGCCTGAGGAGAAAGGAATATAGTGAAATCGGTATTGAAGAATCAAAGCTCAGTAAACCTATCCAGAGACATGCTGAAACAGAGTTTCGAGTCTTTATTCATACCTCCACAACTGCACTGTGATTATTTGTTGAATGCCCACTTAAAACAAGAATTTTGAGATTCGAAGTTAGATTATCAACCGCATAAAGCCGTACTAAAGACTGTAAAACAAGTGCATGCTCCAGCCACAAGCCCCTGTACAAGAACTCACTTCCCACAACTGCAATGACAATGTCGTCAGGCCCATAGCCCATCTTCACACGTAGATTATCTTTGTAAGATGCCATCATATTCTCTGCTTCCCATGCTTCCGCAGGAGAACCAGGAATGACGTAATAGTTTCCAGTGTCAAATGCAGAGTAGAGCATCTATTGAAAAGTACAGAAAGAAATAAGAACACTGGAGAGAAATACGAGCTCAATAGTCAAGACCGCCTAGAACGTACTTCTAGCAATGGATGCACAAAAGTGGCAATCTTCTGTGACTAAATATGATTAATTTGCTTTCTTTCCAAAGTGAAAGCAAGCATTATTTAAAGTTCTCAACCTCTCTCTAATTATTTCTTTGCATCAGTCCACTCTCTTTCTAGATTGGATGAGGATCCACTAAAAAGTAGTTTTTATCAGCAGAAATAATAAAAATACTCCCCATGCAAGTGAAGAGGAATAACAATAGTAGAGTATAGATTCAACCAGGAAAACATAATTTGACTAAAAATAATTACCGGCAGGGCATAGGTTGGGAAGACAACAACTGTAGCACGGTTAAAAACCTTTTTCCAGTCATTTAGAAGGTCAGTCTTCCCAGCTGAAGCATATAGTCTTGAACGAATAGCAAGATCTGCTTCATGGATAGTCCATATAAGAGGTATAGATTTAAAAGGCTCCTGCATAAAACTGTTCCAAGTACAGTTCACTTTAATTGACTTCAAAAGTAAAATTTTTAAGAAGTAATACTCAATACTAGCAGGTCTGATCTTCATCTAATGTTGGTTTGGCATTACTTCTTCTGCTTGCTTTTTAGGAAAAAAGGGTAAAAGTAAGCAAAAACAAGCCAAGGCATATAAAGTAAGCAATACCAAACCAAGCTATACGTTGGAGAAAAATAAAGAAAAAGTGTAAAGCCCCCTATGCAGTTTCATTCTTTGAAAGCCATCTAGCTCACGGTGCAAAGCCAAGGAAGATTCACAAGTACATTCTAATAGGGATGTTGTAACAACACAAAAGCCATGCATTGTTCATTTGATTTAAATATATAAGAGACTGCTGATGGATCACTTTGAACAGTTCAATATTTCTGTCTCAAGAAGTTGAATGAGGATCAACTGAAATTTGAGAATGCAAAAAACAATAAAAATCTGTTATTCTTCTAATAAAATAAATCCAGAAGAACATATTATAGAACAAAAAAATGAGAAGAGGAAAATAAATAACACCAAAAGTTTTGGAAGTTCCATGTGCTGGAAATAAAGCCATGAAAAAAAAGAAAAGAATCATACCATGAAAAGACATCCTTTGCCTCCAGAGCGTTCAATAGTATGCCGTCATAGCTGAAAACAGAATACATCATAATTAAATAAAACTAAAACTAAATGAATTTAATGAACAGCAGCAAGCTCAAAATTTTAAATGCCAAAATACCAAACCAGGCTAAACAATTTTCATGCTCACAATAATCAAATCCCCAAAAGATCTAAATATCCTAAATATGAATTTATCTCAGCAGCCATTCACTAAGCAGAATGTAATGAAGTAAAAGAAAATAACGGGAAAAGTAGTTCTGCCTTTTTAGTCATGACTAAATTTCAAAATTAAAGCACTGAATAAAAGCCCAAAAAATTAAAATCAATCCAAGTGATAACCCAGAGAAATGGACAGGAGAGCCAAGAACTAGAACTCATTGGCCCTCTTTGTAGTGTAAGATTTCTTGACCGAAATCAAAATTCGTTCTCAAAGGAAAAGATACAGGGGGTTATAACGCAAGTCAAGGAAACTGATTTGATGGACCATGAACGATTTTGCTAAATGCTATAACTGAAGTACAAGTTCCTCAACTAGTAATGCTATAAAGTTCATGACAATAGGAATTGGCTTGTTTGACGCGCATACTTGAGCCAATCAACAGCAGGCACGGCCTTGTGGCTAATTTCAACAATGGAGACTGAAACTACTATCTCTTTCCAAATAATATGTGCAGGACCATCTACAAGAGAATAAACCTGCAAAAAGACAGGGTTAAAAATTATCAGTTTTCCATTTAAAAATACTAATACAAAAACCCATCCATCTCTCCGGAGGTAACGGAATGAAAATGTCATTTCTACATATGAATTAAGGGGGAAAAAAAGAATAAATAGGTAATCCATTAAAAGGGTATCGGGTGGGTGCCAACTCGAAAGAAAGCAAAGACTATCTACATGAACTCTACTGAAGAACAACGAGGAAATGCTAACCATCCCGAGAGGGATTTTGATTGAACCAAGAACAAAGATTAAATAACCATACATAATGACCTGGAAGGAGTTTCAAGCCATAGGTTTGCCATAAGCTATATATATTACTCCTAGAAATATATCAAAAATTGTTAGCAATAAAGGCAATGATGATGATCCAAAGTTCCAAACTCCATAATACCGGTTAAGGATATTTAAACACACAAAAATCTTTCAACGGACTTTATTAGGTTTTAAATTCTTGGATGCGCAAACAAAACCGACATCATGGTTCACATTTTTAAAATCATTGTCAGAGCATGACAGCCTTTCATATGATATCTCCAAATGCCAGTTTAATGAGATGGCCTGATTTAAAAACATATGTATGCACAGTATGTCATTTGACAGAACAGATTGTTTTAGAGCCTGTAAGGCTCAAAGCTTTCTTCTAATGGGATCCCAGATATTTGTGGCCAAGCATTAGTGCACACTTAGAAGATAAGCAAGATATATGACGTGTACTGCATGTTTCATGGTATAATACAACAAAGAAAATTTTGTGGAGAGCTAAAGTAGTCAACCAGGTCTCTTCTTGATCCTTTCACTTGCTAAATGCAGATATATTATGAGTTAACGAAAGGAACATTTTTGTAAGGTGTTTAATTTTAACTTTAAGACTCTTCCAAATATGTGGTCTGCTTGTTAGTTAGGATAGTTAAATCTTGGAGTAGCTAAAGCAAATATTATTCCATTTAGCCTGGTCATAGAGACCACAGAGGGGGTGGGAATTGAAGCAAACACCTAATATCCTCAGTTGAAATGATAATATAATAAACATACTCCGGGAAGTAGCAACTAAAGGGGTCTAATAAACTTCTCTTCCTGCTATAATTGATTAGACCAGACAAGGGGAAGTTTCCCCCTAGTGGAGCAAAGGGCAATAGAATGAGAACTCGACAATTTGAGATACTCATGACTCAAAGTAATTATCCTCCCAAGATTCCTCACCTCCCCACCCTCCCCACTTTCAGAGTGGGGCATTGTATGAATGTTTTGGGAGAATGCAAATAAGTTTCACAGGATATGGTCCACCCTTGCACAAGATACATCATACATGCAAATAAATTGTTATGACACGAATAATATTAACACAGTGACTTAATTAATAACCAAATATTACATCACTCCCAGTTTGGAGCAGATTGATATTACAAGGCATCCATATTCCATAGTGAAGTCATAGAAACATTACTTTTTCCAGCATTCCCAATATTCTTATGTGAAAAATATAAATAACTAATAAAATGATATGTACAGATCAACGAATTACCTCAATTGTGTAGCCAATCTCCTGCAATGCGGTTGCCAGAGTCACCATCAGCAATTGTTGTGGATCCACCAATAAATTGGCAAAAACCTTTCAAGGAGACATTGAAATTAGCCAAATCCCAAGAACAAACTTCACCTCCGATGAATTTGATAATAAAAATAGAATAGGGAAGCTTAAACCATGCATGAACTAACGAAAGCATTGCAATATAAGCATAACTTTTGAATGCAATATTAACATAACTTCTTATGCAAGAAGAAATAGCCACATGCAAGTCTCATTGTTGACTACAAGCTAAGAACCCCCAAAATAATTTTGATTACTGACCAATGCAAGCTGTGGTTTCCTTAATCCAAAACGCTGCAGTGTCCTGTTTGACAGATTCACCCCTTCATTTTCCTTTTGGAATTTATTCAAAATCTTGGAAGGCTCAAATCTAATACCCTCTCCAAAATCTAAGCCGCCCATCTCCTTAAGACCCATCAGATTCCCATAATCCATTCCGCCGTCTCTCCATGAACTTCCTGACTTCTCCACTTTCAAACCAGGCAAAAACATTTGAAACAGAAATAAAAAGCAGATGCAAACGCCCATTGCACATATCAATAGGATGTAGTCCAGCTTCTTGAAGAGCAAGAAACGTGACCATCTCGATCTGGGTTTGAGTCTATCAGTCCTCCCAGCTGATGAGGAACGAAGAGGATGGTCTCTCTTCAATGAAACCCCGGATTCCAGAGAACCCATCTACAGTTCCATAAATTTGATATTGACAGCGAAGTAGCAGCTCACTTTATCCACAATAAACGGTGACATCTAAACTACAGCGTGGACTGTGACTGCGTTGAAGATCTTGTGAGATTAGTGCGGTGGAGAGAGATTCAATGCTCATGCGGTTCTGTCAAACGGTCAAAGGAGACATCTTTCACGGATTTGCCAACGAAAGATTTGGAAGGAAAACGAGTTTGCTGTGATCTCATTGAAATGGTGATGAAGGACAGAGCAATTGCTTACAACCCACAAATTCGGCATAAGAAAGAATCTAAAAATCGCTTGTTTTTAGAGGGATTGTCCTTAAAGTGCCCGTTTAAGCTGCCCGAAAAGTAATTAACATTAGTTAATTCACGTTACAACTAATTAATATCAATTTTTCTTTTTCTTTTTTGTTTGAGAAATATATATTACAAATATGGGAAAATGTCAAGATGTTTTCTTAAAATACTGCAGGAAAAAATGTTGACATACGTATATCTAACTCAATCGATTGTCAATCGAGCCACCTTTTATAATTGGTGGGATTTATTTTCTCTTATTTTTTTTAAAAAAGAGCATCATACAGTTGTTTCAAAATTTGGATAATACTAAAATTTATTTTTTTTGTTTATCTAACTATTGTCGGTGGGATGTGGTCATGTCGCTGTGTAGTTATTTAACATAACAGATTAGATCAACGAAAATGAAATGAACTCAATAGTTGTGGACCAGAACGAAATCTTTTCAGCCTAAAAGCCTCACACACTGCATGCTTCAAATTGTGGGCGGCAAAACTCTGTCCAATCCGAATGATTGAATTTGTCTGACTCATATTAAACTAAGTTTGAACATAAGTTATATGTTTAAAATTTGGGTCTAAATATAAAATTTTTGTCCGGTTTTAAAACCAGGAGTTCGGGTCCAAACATAAAAATCTTGTCCGATTTACTTGTCTGAATTTAAAGCAATCTAGGTTTGGTCAATATTCTCGTCGTTTCCTAATGTTATGAAAGCTTCGAAGTCGTTCTTTTTGTTTGTCGATGATATAGTTATAACGGAGGAGACAATATTGAGAGTTAACTTAAAAATTCGAGATGTAAAGGTAAGGCTTAGAATTTAAAATATTTAAATTAAGTAGGACTAAAACAAAATATATCAAATGTAATTTTAGTAAGAGTAGATAAGGGAACGACAAACGATTAAATTAAATGAGAGATAAATGTAGGATTTTTGAATCCTAAAAAGATGTATGAATGATAAATGCTAGTCTCTGTGCTAAATTACTTCTTGATCCAATTGCAGTTTAGTAACCTTGAATGACGAAAACAAATAAACTTAGTGGATTTTCATTGATTTTTTAATAGATTAATATAGCCGAGACTAAAGTTTTGGGGTAAAAACTCATATGACGATGATAAAAGCCATTCAACACTTCAAATTATTGCTCGTAAAAATAATATCAACAACATAATGACTTACCACCATAAATCCGTATGAGCCTTAGATTTGATACATAAAGTTAGTCTTAAGGACACTTTTAAAACTATTCTTTGGGAAATATGAATTAATTTGGCTATGCTAAACCATTGGCGATAAAGTCTGAATTCTCATTTTCGCTATTTGAATCAATTTTGTCTTGAAAACTCATTTTAAAAGGTCTCTTGTTCATAGGAACTAAGAGGTGTTAAAAAAAATATGGATATTGTTATGAAATTGATTGTTGAACTTATTCTCGTTGTTGAATATTGTTTATGAATATTTAGTTTTAAAATGTTGAATATTGCCTAATTCTAACACATTTAGACTTTGAACGGTTAAATATTGTAATATTGATTATTGCGAAAATGTCTTTCAAGTTTTATACTTTTCTATATTTTTTTTACCTATAATATGATTGAAATATGACACAATTATTAATTGTTATAAGCATGCTCCAAGAATACAATAGGATACACTAACACCTGAGCCACTAATTTGAGTGATAAAGATGATGTGTATTACTATTATTACGGTGATCAGGGTTCGAATCCCCCCTCCCCGTTTAAAAAGAAAAAAAAATACCGTAGGATGATTCTTGAAGATATTGGAGACAACACATAAGGGTAAGAATCAAGAGAGGAATAACTATGGAAAAAGGTATGAAAAAGAATATTTGAGGTCAATCAACCAATATATTTTGGGTGCAACAATTGTGGACAACTAGAAAAGGATTGTGCAAAAGTGTGAATAATGACAGATTCAGAAGTGTGAATGACAGTTTCAAATTCTTGAATGAATCCTTCACTTTGACATTCTCATCTTGTAATACCAACCTAATACTCCTAATGGCCATAGTGAGAAGTTAATCCACGCATGACAGGTGTCAAGTCATAGTTGGTAAGAGACGCACTTTGACCAACTCGTACCATAATTGGCCATGATCCTAGGGAGTGAATGGGTGCAAATTAAGAGATGTGGCATAACCACCTTGTAAGTCCAGCTTGACAAATGAGTGGGTCATTAGTTGAACGATAATCATATTGTACATAAGAGATCATCTATCAATTGGGTCTTGTATTCTACCCCCTCCAAACCCTTCGGAGACCGTCTTTATTTTCAAGGTTAGGGCAATCGGATGACTAGAAGGCTTTCAACGTAACAACCCTTTATTTTCAAGGTTTAAACCTCAATTCCAATTTCTCTATTTTCAAAAAACAAAAGGCGATAATTCCAATTATCCAAAAAAAAAACATTTTTTTGTTTTTTCCATGCCCAAACAGCTTCATCCACAAAAATTGTCAGCTTCGGATCTCTCGTGGAAATGGCATTTTCTCGTCTCACTCTGCTTTGATTCATCCTTGGTAAGCAATCGGATTCTACGAATTTTCACTTTTCAATGGCCTTTCCCGTTCTTTTGCAAGAGGTCTCCGTCGTCTCTGCCAAAATCTGCTGTAGTTGTAACCCTGGAAATCATAAGAGCCTCACTTTATCGAGGAGACCCGACGGTTTTGGTTCTGGAGCCAGGGTTTCTGTCAAGGGTGGCGAGCTTAAGGTTTCAGCATTAAATCAAAATTGGAGTTTGTACGGGCAATTTTCGGCTCCAGTAAAGCGAGGGTCGGGGCAGAGCAAGGCAGAAAAGGAGAAGCAGGATTATTATGTGAATTTGGGTTATGCGATTAGGAATCTGCGAGAGGAATTCCCAGCACTCTTTTATAGGGAGCTCAGTTTTGATATTTACAGGTTTGATTTTTAACTTTTCATCTCTATTGTTCTGTTTTCGTTTTAAATCTACGTTTTTTTTATGGAGGAAATGAAAATTTCTTAAGCTTTATGTTCGAATTAGATTGATTAGCTTCTAATGACTTGACTTGATTGAATCTGTTCCTTCTGTTATTGCTGCAAATGAATTGGGTTACTTGCTGATTGTTTTAATTAAGAAAATATTGCTTATTTGCTGTTGAAAATTTTGGTGTAAGAACTGACTTTACCGGGTGGAATAAGGTTGGTTTGAATTATATCAACTTAAACGTTGAATCTAGTGTCTATATTAGTTGTTGGCCATGGAATCCATAAGCTTGAAATTTAGGCTCCATTTTATTTTAATCTGTTTCTCTACAACAGTATGGTGTCTTAACTTTGATTTGACACTGGCAAAGCTATCGGAAAACATGTATCGTTTGTTGTATCATATTATTAGGAACCTTTGTTGCATGCTTATAACTATCCATGATAATCTTATTTACATATTGAGTTCTAAACATGGTGAAATGAAAGTGTAAACCGTCTATGGCCACGATTGAATATTGTTTATAAAGATGAAACATGCTCGTCATATCATTAATGAAGCAAATACTATCAGCATTGGTGCAGGAGCATAAATGTATCTCTAGTGTTAAGTAGTCTTCCATGATTTCCTGTGGACAGCTGGAGCAGTAAGGGTTCCAGACATTAGAAGAGAGCGCAATTTTTAGCATGCAGATTAGAGTACTGAATAGTTCATCTTCCATTTAATATTTTACAGTGTTACTTAGATCAATGTGTTTGTTTGAGTTTTATATATATATATATATATATATATATGTATATATTAAACAGTTTGTAGTGTATAGTTTGACTGTGTTGCTTGAGTTTCTATTTATACGGTTTGCAATTGTTTCTATAGCTTTGCTCCATAAATGATTTATAGTGTTGTCTTGCACTGAAAAGTCTGGTTGAGAAACATGAGTATTATGTCGAGATTATTCTGTATGGTTTTCTTCTATCTGCCATGCATGTTATCATCAGCTATTGTCTTTCGGTGTTACGTAAAGTATTGGGCTTGTAATCTTGTTTGATATCAAACAATTTAATTAGCTATTTGGCAAGTCTCTTGTAGAATCATGTGCTCCAATATGTCAAATCTATATGCATGAGATTATTTTGATATTATCTTTCTATTTTGTACAGGGACGACATTGTATTTAGAGATCCAATTAATACCTTTGCCGGACTTGATCACTATAAATCAATCTTTTGGGGACTCCGATTCTATGGCAGGATATTTTTCAGGGCTTTGTGGGTTGGCCTCATAAGTGTGTGACAGCCTGCAGAGAACATCATAATGGTTCGCTGGATTGTCCATGGCATCCCACGAGTCCCATGGGAGAGTCGTGGTCGATTTGATGGCACTTTCGAGTACAAACTTGACCGGAATGGGAAGATCTTTGAGCACCGGGTTGACAACATTGCTGTCAATTCTCCCCCTAAGTTCCGAGTGTTGGCAGTGGATGTACCAATTCAATCTATGGGTTGCCCCTCAACTCCTCAGCCAACTTTCTTTGAAATTTCGTCCGAGTCGAAGTCCAAGTCCAAGTCCTCATGGAGAAATGATAGTGGCTGAACTAAAGAGAAAGAGCTATCAAGGCCGTGTAAGTGGAGCTAAAGTTCAGTTTTGGTACATAATACGCATTACGACTATAGTGAATAACTGTTGTAGCTTACATCATTGTTCATATGCTTATGCTCCGTTCAGCGGGCTGCTGTGTTTAACGAAGTTGACTCAGGTCATGCTTGGCTTGATTCTTACAACTAGATTCACAGTAAGTAAAAGAGTGACTGTACATAAAATTTTGTACGTATGCACTTCAGTTCTGGTGCAAAAAAAAAAAAAAAACCTACTTTGAAAATACGTAATTTGCAGATTGTGAGTTAAGGGGAACGTCCCCTTTTGCTGTTTTGCCACTTGCACCATTTGTGTTCTGCCATAGAACTCTCTCTCGACTGGTCTGTAATTCACAATCGCTCCTTCCACGAAATCCTAGCTTCCGGAAATTTGTATGGTGTTGGTCCAGATTTTCAAGAATGAACTTGAATTGAACTGATACCAAAAGGTAAGCAGGATCAATTCTATGAGAGAGAGAGGAGTTTTGCAAGGCATAGGAAAATGTAATAGAATTCCATAACAAGGGTCGAATCTGTTCTGTTAGTTTCAAAGCCCAATCTAAGGAATAAATGCCTTTCTAGTCACCCTTGCATTACCCTTTCAGTTCTCAAGAAATTTGAGACATGCTATTACCATTATTAACATGTTACTTACGTTGATAACCCTTCATTCCACTTAAGATGACCTCTTTATAGAACAAATATCAATGTCAAGGCTGTTATATCGATGCTACATGGCAAGCAAAATGTACAATTGCAGTTGTTTGCTGAAAGAATGAGAGGTTAACATATTACAGAGCATTACCAGCATCTGAGAAATTTTTAGACACAAAAAATCACTAGTACTCGCCAACCGGCATCCTCCCCACAAAAAATTGAAATAAAATATTAGGAGCATCTATATTCTCCAAGCAGACAATCAATGCTTATAATGAAAATCCCCACAAAAAATTATGTTCGATATTTAGTGACAACCACCATCTATTCTCCAAGCCGACAACCAACGCTAAAAATGAAACCTAGTATTGAATTAAACCCATACTGTAACAAATTTGCTCTGATAAAATTCAAAGACGCTAGAAATAGCTATTCGAAGATATCACCAATTACAGAAACCCTCGATTACCCAATTATCTTATGGGGGAAAAACTTACATATCCTCTCTAAGTGGTTTTTGATTTCAACGGGACTTTCGGAATCTTACTTAGAACCTTGACATCAAAAACTGCATACTGCTTTTTGATCTCATTCATCGCCTTTTCTGCAAATGGATCGATCTTATCTTCATACTTCTCATACAGAACAGGTACCGTGTGCAGCAAAACAAAAGCTGTTTCCCAGAAAAGATTATCAACCATCAGTATAATATTGTATCACTTATCAAACAAAAGGCATCATAATTTTATGGATTGTCCTTACAGATGTAAAACAATGTCAAGAAGTTGCACCAACTTCCCACAACTGAAAGGACCCATAAGGCAGCTATAACCTGAAATGCATGCATAACATCTTACAAATTAGGGATATTCTAATAAAGCAGGAGCACGGTAAGAGGGCATCGCATCGTAGTATAAGCTAAAAAAAAAACTAGCAACTTAAGAGTCAACATCAACCAGATAAATATGAGGGATAAAAAAATCAAATAAAACATTTCATAGAAGAATAAACATCAATAGTAAACATACAATGAGAAACTTCTTCAAATCTTTTCCAGATACAATGTCCCGCAAAGTTGCGAAAGCCCAATTGAACTCAACTCTCAATGAAGAAGCAACCTGCAGGAATGGCTCCTCTGGAAGATGAACTTCAGGAATGCGAGGAGGAGTCCTTTAAAGAGAATTATTAGGTCATGATACTGTACAAATTCAAAGACATTAACAATAATTTTACTAATAACAGAAACATGAGCTAAAAAAAAAGAGGCCGAGAATGTGAAAATGCAAAAGCTTACTTCTTGATAAAAGTATGGGCATTGGACCACAAGAACAAAGCTGCAAGCGAAAAGATCAGCGAGTGGCAGACTAGAGTAAGCAGGTGATATTCAATCAATTCAAAAAGGATCCATATTGCAGTGGCTCCACCAAGAATGCTGGCTGAGATCTTCTTGTTCCTCCACAAGAACACATCAGCAGCTGCAACAAATTATCAAAGAAACTTAGCAAACTAAGGTTGAGCGAAAAGATAACAAACATGATTTGTCACAAGATAAAAAAAATATCTCAATCAACCTCGGAAAAGGCAAACAAAAACTGTCCTTTAGAAATATATGAAGTATCAAAATCCTCTTTGAGAGAGAAGGATTTCACCATAAAATCGACAGGTTGCTACTTTTATTCTAACTGTCAACTTGGATTTCAATACTCAACTCAACTTTTTCTCAGATTATATGAACTTCTCAAACAGTAATTACAAGCCTAAACTGCGCGATGGAACTTCAGAAATACAAATATTATATAGTCCTATCCCAAAAGCATTAGATCAATGACAAGTTTCAAAAGCAATTCCAATGCATTTTAAAGCAACTCACACTGTCATACACATGCATTCGTTCTCTCATCGCAAAAACCAATAGATGTTCTTCCAAACAAACAACTCAGAAATTTCCAATAAACGATAACATATTCAACAAGAGACAGAGAACAGAGACTCATATAAAAAAAAGGTACAGAGTATAGAGAAATGGACGAAAGAGGTGTACGCACGCGCTCCTCCACCGAGAACTTTGTGGACAGGTCTCTCCCTCCCAAACAATCTGTAAATCTTGGCTTTCACAGACGATGGAGAAGCCGGCTTCTCAGACTCCGAGTCCGAGGATGACGACGAGTCGTGATCGTGGATCTTCTCGCTTATCTTCTCCATCATCGACTCGATAGGGTTTTCGGAATGCTCCGCCATTCTATTCGGGTACTAAAAATCCGATCCAAAACCCCAGATGCTGGAACACTCTCAAGCAAAGTAACGGCAGCGTGATTAGCAGGTTCTGCGTGTTGAGGGTTGGGGAGCCACCCTATAGGCCTATATAAACCGATTGGGCGTCGGAGCCTGACGTTCTCTAACCGAACCTACTGGTTAGGGGTGAATTTCAAAAGTTGAAACGGAGAAGAAGTGACGGCGTTACTTTTTAAAAGTTCGAGGACTAACGACGTCAATCTAGAGATTCTCTTTGTCCTTACTTTTTTTGGCTCGTACGTAGAGACAAGGACGGACGGTGGATATTCAGAAAGTCACCGAAAAGATAGAACAGTTGGGAACACGTGTTGATGTGTTAGCGGAGTGATGGTATTTTGGACGGCTAATTTTTATTTTTTTTTTACTTTTTTGGTCAAGTACCTTTAAAAATATGTGGGAGAAAATATAAAAAAGATATTATTTTTTTAAAAAAATGAATGATACTTTTTATGGGTTCCTAATCTTCTTCAAATTTTGAAATTCTCAAACAAAAGGAGAAAAAATAATAAAAGGAAGAGAAACATTTTATGGGTTCCTAATTTTCCGAATAAAAAAAATTCTTCAAATTTTGAAATTCTCAAACAAAAGGAGAAAACAATAATAAAAGGAATAGATACATTTTATGGGCAGATGTAGAATGCAGAAAGATATTTCAGACTTTTGGGAATGTAGTAATTTTTTATATTACTTATAATACGAAACATTATGATATGTTTTTTACTTCCTTTTCGGAGTCGACCATCACGTACAAATTATCTTCTTTTGCATGTGAATTCTTTTTTTTTTTTTGAGGAATTTTGCATGTGAATTCTTAGGTGATGAAACAACTGAGTAGTTCTTGTGACTTTTGAAGCAGTTGTTGTCAGCTATGCCAATATCAAAATGATTATCTTTGATCAAGATCACGCAATGGGTAAAGCTATAGTTGGATTATTGCCAAACATTTTGCATAGGCTTTTTATGTGGCATATTTTGAATAAATTTTTAGAAAAGTTAGATACAATCAAATGGAAAATCATTATCCACGGTAAGAAGAATAGGTGTTGTCATGATGGTGGATTAATAGGGCAAGAACATGACAAGAAAAATTGTCTTGCGCTTAATAATACTCATTCCGTTCCAATTTGTTTATCATCCTTTGAAAATCCAACTTTTAAGGAGACATGATTTAATGTAATTCAACCACACAAATAATCATGTTATTCCAAATTTGTCTTTATTTATGATGATACTTTTTTCTTGAAACAAGGATAATTAAATTAACAAGGGTAATTTTGGAATACAATAATAAAATTGTTAATTAATGAAGAAAATTGAGATTAATTTTGGGATACCCTAAAATAGAAAGAAGGACAACCAATCTTGTGAAAATCATACCTTTAGTGGATTGAACTCTTAAGCAATTGCTTAGGGAGTGGACGTAGGAGGACTTGATGAAGTTGCCGAACCACTATAAATCACGATTTACATCTCTCTCAACCCTACTCTTTTACAGTTTTGTTTGATTGCTTTAATATGATTTTATATGTTCTATATTGTTCATTGTTTAATATATATTGTATAATTATATGTGATTGCTTTATATGATTAGGAACTCATCTTTTTGTTTGATTGATACATACAAGACAAGTTAGCTATAGTCAAGTTTGCATCGATTTTAAATTGTTTTATTAATTGGTGAAATTGCTTTAATTACGTTGACTAGTGCATATTGTTGTTATTTTTATCATTTGTTTCTCAATTTTATTAAAGAGGATTTCTAATAGGGATTTGATGACACAATTCACCCCATCTCTCTTGTGGTTTATATCCTTCACTTATGAATTTGCAGGAATTTTTTTTTGTTAAATCACTAATCTAATATTTGGTTGAACTATATCAACATCCATATCTCGTATTCATCATCATTGCCTCCGCAAAACTCATATGTTTCTATATTATCTTTCTCTCATAGTGTATTATTTGTGTGTAAATTGAGATAAAATGTTATGTGATATTGTGTGTTCATATAGATATGTTTTGAATATTAAATGTTACAAAAAAAAAAAAAAATGCACACCTATTACATGTTGATGTGGTGTCAATAAAATGACAATGATAAGTAATATATATTTTACATGTTCACAGAGTGTGCTCCTATTTCAAGTATTATTTTATCTACAAATATTCATTCTGTATTTTTAGCCTCATTTTTTTTTTCCCTCTGTATTTTCAGTTATATATGAAATGATTGTATGTACAGGAACTATTGTGATGAATATTATTTGATGGATTTGGGCTTCTTTTTCCTTTTTGAAATGGATGGGCTTGGGTTTCATCTAATGACCTATAATGGACTACATACAATACCACTCACAATAGAGTTTTTTTATTATTATTTTATACGTATAAGTCTCGACTCACGAAAGTTAATGAACACGAAATCCAAGTCCTCAAACTTTGTTAGAGGCTTTGGACTAATGTTATCAAAACTGACCCGTGACGATAGTTTTTGAAGATTCAACCGGTTCGATCAAATGGTCAAAGATTGAACTGCACATATCTTAAATAAATAAATTTATTAATAATAATAGTAGTATAAATATAATATTCATGGTCTTATTTAGTGTTGGAGTGCAAGTACACTAAGCCCAAAACTCAAAGAGTGTTCATTACCACCAATCCTCTTATGGCTACTGGTTGGGCTCACTCCACAGTGTTGAGCCACTTTTGCAATACAGGTTAACATAATTAAATTCAACAGTACCAAGCTCGAACCCACTTTAATATTGCAGTCTTATTTGTAGTGTAGAGGCCCATAATTGACCTTAATTCCATTTTCACATCTGTCAGAGAACGGAGATAGAAAGTAGAAAGGTTGATTTATACCGGCTTTGTTGGATATACTATTGGTGGTGGTGGTTCCAGGTAAGGATATGAATCGACTAGATCAACTGCGTACAGATGTACTATTGTTGGATATACTATTGTTTTCTTTGTATTTATATGCTGCAAATACACACATCAAGAATGACCATGGCTGAGGATGTGGATTTGGAAAATTTTGATCACTTCAAGAATGCCTACTTAGTTGGATCACTGATAGTAATGTGATGTCTTATTGAATGTCAATAGTTTCAAATTGCCTACATTGCAAAGTTTGGGCAATACAAACTTGAATATTAGTTGCCAACTTATTTCAATTTGTCTTTTCATTAACTTATTTATATTATTATATTTTCGATGTTGTTAAGTTTTTAGTATGTTAAGTATGTGGTTGCTATGTATCATATCGTTTATTTTTTTTTTTACACATTCTACACATCAAGAAAAGCCCTTACAAATATGATGGTTATATAGAAGATACTGTTTTTTAAGTAATAATCATTAATACATTACGGGCAAAATTACTATCTCGCCATTGTGCAAGCTCCCCCAAGTATGTATTGCACTTGAAAGCGGCAAGTGTCAATGAGACCTTTCTTCTTCTTCTTTTTTGAACTCGAAACAATGGAATATTGTGGATTGAATAGTAATCACACTCGCATAAGAATATACGGAGAGCCAAAACTTTAGATTTTGGTCCAAACTAGGTGTTTGCATATTCTCCCAATTCGATTGGAGGTTTAAGTCAAGAGAAGTCTTCCTAATAAAAATGATCGTTTAAATATTTTCCAAATTCATGCATACCGTGCATAGGACAGGTATCAACCTAGTTAATTAATCAATTTTATATTCTTAATATTAAAATTGGCTTTTTAAAAAAAGAAGGGGCTTCCGTTGAATTTTAATAACTTGTAATCAGTTGTCGACTTGAGCAATAAATTTTTAATTAGTCAAAGTCCAATAATATTTTAATTCCTTTTGTTACTACTTTCCACCAATTTTTTCAATGAATTTGTACCGCTGCATTTAAGAACTGGGGTTGACACTTCTCCAATATCCATGGAATTTAAAATAATAATTAAATTCTCCAATTAACACCTTTGCTCCCATAATTTTTAAAATCTATTCTAGTTCTCAAATAATGCCTCCACTCAGTGAATCTTAGGGTCCGTCCCTCTGTGGAGGCAAAAATCTAGCATAATCTCGTTATAAAAAAATGTCCATCACCAACGAGAAGTAATTCGGTTTACAATCGATTGAGTTAGACATATATGTGCTCAAAATTCGATTTCAATAAGGAAAATATAATCGCACAAAATAAAACAAATGAGAAATTATTTATATATCTACAAGAAGAAAACTCTGCCATCCTATAATACTAATAAAAAAGGGCAGTGTTTATAAAAAACTAAAAAAAACATACCAATATGTATATGTATATCTCCTAAAGATCAACGTCCTGCTTGCATTTCTGGTCCGAAATATCCAGGCTAGTCAGATTAAACGACAGCGTACAATTCATCTTCACCATAATACGCCGCTTAATAATCGCCAAAATTTTAACCCTCCCTGGTATCCTCGAATAAGTATTCAAATCCAAAACCCTAGAACTTATTTCCTGGGTGAAATTCGGGGCTGACAAGAGCCGATCAGGAATAATATCCACAGTAATATTCATCCGGGCTGTCCGTCGGGCCTTGCTCTGTCCCGGTGGGCCTCGGGCCTCTCCGATCACCAAACCATGATAATAAAGCGTTGTGGTGGTGTTCTTAAACTTGAAGGAAGCATAATTGGGATTCTTGACGGATACGTCTGCAATCAGAGACATGTTGACTCCCGGTCGAGGAATGGTGTTGTTGATTAGCTCGAGTTGGGTGACGGTGATGTTGTTCATCTTGATCACGGGGTCCTTGACCCGGAAAACGGTGAAGATCAGGATTACGATGAGTATGATTATAGTGAGAAGTACTATTGCTGAAATACAACCGCAGATTTTGAGGCATCTTCTTCTGCGAGTTTTTTGTTGGCGCAGAGCGGATTCATCGTGGTCGCTCCTCAAGCGTTCCGTGGCCGGAGCTAGCGGCCTTACCTGCTCTGGTGATAACATTGTTGTGGATGTTTTTGTGAGTGATGTCTGTAGTTTTATGATGAACGATTGTTGTGTTTTTTTGTCAAAAAGTAGACATCACTTGATCAGATGTTTTGAGTGTTTTGTCCAACCAATGTTCAAGCTGCTTAGTTTGACTCTTGGCTGCCTTTTTTTTTCCCCCTCTTGGCAAAAAAAATTATAATAAATATAAGATTTTGAGAAAAAAAAAGAAGTTAAAAACAATAAAATATTAAGACACCATTTGTTAAAGTCACATTGTTTGGTGAACGCTAAACAATGTGATTTATAAATATGACCCAATATAATAATTCTTGATGTGCCTTTGTCAAGTGTCTATTTTAGAATATTATACGCGTTTGTTTTTAAATATTATTATTATAATTGTTATTAATGATTATTCATTGTAATTTTAATTAATTATGACTGAATATCTCATTAGAATTTAGAAATAGTGGTAGGAGTCAACACTGGACACCTAGTTCAGGATTGAAATGGATGATTTAATGCAAGTGTAAGAATAGAAACCATAAATTTGATAGTTAGTTTCAGGATAGAAACAAAAAAAAAAAGTTTATAGTTTGTAAATAAAAATTTTGTGTAAAATTTTTATTTGACATTTTTTTTTCGTACATTCCTTCGAGGCTTACGTTTTCCCATCAACAAAGAAAAACTATTTTTTTTAGCTTCTAGAAAGTGGGAAACACGGCTACCATCATGCACACAACCAGACATTGATGTTGGAGGGAGAGGGGACTATTAAAAGTTGATTGGGATCCAGTGGCAATGCCCTCAAATATTTTTTTAGGTTTATAATATTATACCTATTTTAAATGAAAGTATCAATGTATATTTATCTTGATATTTGGTGGCACTAGCGGATGCACTTGTAAGGCATTACAATGAAAAAAAATTTAGTTATACTTTTATATATAAAATAATATGGGCCCCCACTGATAATACTTTAAGGCCCCCAATGCTCAAGTCCAATCTAAATGAAACAGTAAAAATATTTTTTATTTTAACCCATTCAATCATTTTAGACTAGTGGTCTAGGCTCTCAGTCTTGGTCTCTACTATCTCAACCTAAAGGAATGTGTCCATGGTAGACAATATTATCTATCATCGAAGAAATGTGCATGACTTTTGAGCATCAACTAGAGATATACATTGCAAAACAAATGACACATTTATTATTTTCATGCCATATAAATAACCTGAAAAAAAAAATTCGGGGCGTTGCCCCCGAACCCCCTTACTCAATTGTGCCCCCAGTGAATTCGAATCTTGGATCCGCCATTGTTTGGTGGCATAAAATAACCCAAAACGTCCATATAAATACATATTGATCTTGATGAAACAAAAGGCTATCTTGTGAAATAATATCTATTGAAGTTTTGCCCGACGAGTTTCAAGGAATAAAAATCATATATTAGTGAATCTAAATTGGCTTTCTCAAGTTCTCGTTTAATATGAAGAACCATGCAAAACCCAAAATTTATAGCTCAAGATACGAAGATTAGTTGATTAGGCATTTAGACGGGCCTTAGATATTTAGGTATGAGCTTATATAAAAAGTTTTTTTTTTTATTTAGGTGGCTAAGTATATATATTTAAGTATGAGTCTGTATATAACTGTATATAAATATATTTTTTAAGTATTTGGGTATATTTATATAAACATATATATATATATATATATATATTAATTCTCATGTGCGGAAGTCCACAACTTAATAATTTACGCACTTCATTTTTTAAGTGTGTTCAAAAGTGAAATGACAAGTGGAGCCACTGTTTAGGACCCACATATTTCAAATCAATGGTAAAATTGAAGGTGCGTAAATTAATATAACTTGCGAGTGTTAGCATAAGAGAATTCATGTGTGTATTTATATATATATAGAGGAATTCTCCTATGCGCATTTAAAATACGCACAATTTTTTAAGGGTGTGGATGTGTGAAATGATAAATGAAACCTATTATTTTGGATCCCATATGTTTTAAATCAATAGTGAAAATATAAATACGTATTTTAAATGCACAAATTAAATACAGATAGAAGAATTCATCTATATACATATATATATATATATATTTTGGGGACTACTACAGCCTATTTTGAAGTCCTCTGTTGTCGCTCGTGGCTGCCATGTATCATGAAATGTCATGAGTCATGACTTTTCTCTTTCTTTAAAAAAAAAAAAAGACGTCATATTTGCGTAAGGCGCAGCGCACTACATGAAAAAGAAAAAGAAAAAGAAAAAGAAAAAGAAAGAGCCTAAATGAAGATATAATTTGAGATTTGCAGAACTTAAATGACGGTGTAAATAACGCAAAGTTGACTTTTAATGTGACTGTTTTAATATCATAATATGTGCATGTCGGCATCACCATCTTTGGTATAATCCCATGAGAAACAACTTCGTTTACCCGGCAGCCCCTAATTTAATGACAAAGCTTTCAATCACTCTACTTTGATAGTATTTTTTTTTAAGTGATAAGACCGAATTGTATTCATTTACCCAATATCTTAAACAATAGAATTTGAGTCTCATAAACACTCGGACTACCATAAAGATGTATTACATTTAAGAACTTTAAACAAAGACTCAACTATCCCAACAAAACACTGGAAAACAAAGGACCACGAAATATTGGGTCCGTTTGGTAGAGCGGAAAGATTGATTTTCAATGCTAGCGGAAAAGCTGTGAAAGAAAAGCGAAGCTTAAAGTTATGAAATATGCTGTGAGGTGTTTAGTGAAGTAAAAGCTGTTGGTAGTGGAAAAATTGTTGAAATAAAGTATTATAATATTAGATTTTTGATTTTATATTAAATTTAATCTAATAAATATAATTCTTATTTAAATAAATTTTA
The DNA here is from genome assembly GCF_013401445.1 of Tripterygium wilfordii. NCBI lineage: Eukaryota > Viridiplantae > Streptophyta > Magnoliopsida > Celastrales > Celastraceae > Tripterygium > Tripterygium wilfordii. The sequence goes on along the minus strand of NC_052239.1, from coordinate 12,440,595 downwards.
AGCATATTTTTTATTAAATAAATTTTATAATATGATACAAGTGGGAATAATTAATAAAAAGGTTAAGTATTATAATATGAATTAATAATTTATTATTGTTATTGATTTATTTTAATATTTATTAAGAATTAAATACAATAATGGAACACTTTGTAGTTAATTTAAGAATTTAATTTATTTAATATAAATATAATTTAAATATAATGCAAGTGGGTCCCACTATTTTTAAATAAAAAATTAAATTTAAACATGTGGGATCCACACTAAAAATAAAAAAAAACACTTCATCAATGTGGGGTCCATGTGGGTCCCACATTAATGAACTAAAAAAAATAAAGCCCAACCGCTGGCCTTGACATCAAATAAACTCCAATGTGGAGCTTATTTGATGCCAGCGAAACCGCTACAAAAGCTGTATCGTTTGGTAGAGCGTCAGATGCCAGCGTCCCGCTTAGTGAAAACGTTGTGTCCGACGTTCTGCCAAACAGGCACATACCCTAATAAGTGGAGCTTATTTGATGCCAACGAAACCGCTATAAACGCTGTGTCGTTTGGTAGAGCGTCAGATGCCAGCGTCCCGCTTAGCGGAAACGTTGTGTCTGACGCCCTGCCAAACAGGCACATACCCTAATAAATTGTTTTTTAATGTACCAATAAAATAGACCCATTTGTTATAGGCGGTTGGCAGGTTTGGATCTAATTACTTTTTAAGACTAACTTTGTTAAATATTAATTAGGTCAACCGGATTATATGGTGTTTCCATACAAGGGTCTGATAGGATGAAAGGCCCGGCCCAGGGGTTGCCTCTTCATACAAGAGGGACATATGTACACAAATGCACTCGAGATGGTGAAAATACACAACAATTTAAAAATATTATGACTCTGTTTGACAGATAATTTCCTCAATAACATATATGCTGTCTGAAATATTAATGGTAGTCTTTGGCTCAATTTCTGTTGGTAGAGGGTGGATTTCGGTTTCTAGAGCTGGAACCCTAGAAATTAAAGTGATAATATGGTCAATTCAACAATAAAGTGAGGATATATTGGAAAAGAAAATTATAATTGTGCCAAAATGGTCCATATGACCACCATATTGGAATGGTAGTAAAATGGTTCGAGTGTAGCATTCTTTCATGGTATCTCCACCACTCGTATATCTCCTTCTCACCCCTTTATCATCATCACACGTCATGCATACATCTCATATCATCAAATACATAAACATCCCTCAATAGCAAGGTTCCATGCCTTCATTTGGAAGCCACACACACTCTCTACATAGTCCAATATGGTAGTGCCAGCTTCGACTTGTTGGCGGAGCTGATGCCTTTGCTTTTAGTATTGAAAGGGGCTCTTGATTAAGACATTGATAGCCGGTGTCACTGGTTGATTTAGGACATTTAAGTGTACCCTAGCTTTTTAAATTTAGGTTAATTATGAATAAATCCCTCATGAAAAGTTTATAAACCAATAAGGAATTCATTGAAAGTATTATACTATTAAGTCTTTAAGTTAAACATTAAAATTTCATTAAGTACAAACTTGCTTAACATAAAAATTAAAAGACAATTTTACCAATCGCGTTTCACTCTGTGATGTTATTGAAAATGTCAAAAAACAATAAAACACTAATTTGAAGGCCTAAACAGAGAAATTTAGCCAAAATAGCATGGGGTTAGTTGCAAAGCCATTAGTCTAGACGACTAGATTGAATCCAGTTACCCTGTCAAATTTCTCATAATTCTAAACTCGTGACTTTTCACTATTTTAACCCAGATTTCACTATTTTTAAAAAAATAAAAAACAGTGAAATTTTTCCAAACTTTAAAAATAGTAAATTGTCGATATTTTAAGCCAAATCTAACTATTTTGAAAACTGTGAAATTTCGCTGTTTTCAAAATAGTAATTCCTAAACTTTAGAAACAATGAAATTCAACATTTTTTTTAAATAGTAAAATTTCTCTAAACCTTGAAAATAGTGACATTTGAAATTTCATTGTTTTGAAAACAAGTGAAATTTCATTATTTTTGTTTAATTCCATTGAATGTCACTATTTTTACCAAATTTAATTGAATATCACTATTTTTTTAGAATCATACTGTCAATAACAATCTCACTTTTTTGAAGTTACCATCATAGTTTTTTTTAACTTTCCATCAGGATCTTCGATTTTCATCCATAATAGATCAATTTCATAGGATTTTTTTATTCTATACAAGACTTTCACCCCAATGAGAGCATCACTATTTTTAATAGAAAAATAACTCCTTACCCTTCAAATCACACTGTCGCAACTAGGACCCCGGCGTAAGTGCGCACTAGGATGTGTCATTACAATCCACCCGAGTGCCTTTGAAGTCGTCACCAGTTGATATTTATAGATGCAACTAGACATTTGACTATTAAGACAAGATCCTTATGCATCATCGGAGATTCGCGAGAGTTTGATTACACGTGGGGAAGGTGTCAAGCACCCCACAGTATTTGTCTGAGTTGGATAGTTACCATCTGTAGTAACCGGATTTCGTCCGATCCGAAAAAGAAAAAATAGAAAAAAGAACACAAAAAATGCAAAAGCTCATTTCTTTGACCTATAAGCCCATAGATATTCATAATCCCTTTCTTGGATCCTTAAATACTCAAATCTTGACCCAATAAGATCAAATCTTAGAAAATATCTAAAAATAAGAGAATTGTTTTAAAAAATGTCACATCTTTTTATGATTTTTGCTAGAAGAATGGAAAAGTAAAAAAGAAAAAGCCAAGAAATAAGGAAAGTGGGGTAACAAAGAGAGAAAGGTGTGGCACAAATTGGGGAAAGAAAAAGAATAAAAAGAAGGAGACAAAGAGAGAAAGGTGGCACAAATTGGGGAAAGAAAAAGAATAAGAAGAGAGGAGGCGTGAGAGAGAAGAAGGGGGAGGGTTTGGCTTTTGGTGAAGAAAAACAAAAAAAAGAAGAGAGGAAGAGAGGAAGAGAGGGGAGAGGAAGAAGAGAAGAAGAGAAGGAGAGAAGGAGAGAGGGGGAAAACCGATTCTTTGGATTTTTTTGGTAGAAGCTTCATACCCCTCATATCTTTCACTCAAGTATTGCTCTATTTACACTTGATTTCAATGTTTGATTCATTTTTAGCATCCTCGGATGTTGACTAAGATTAGACATGGTGTTTCTTGCATTCACCTTGGACATATGTGATGCTTGGGAGTGTTTTCGATACTAATATGTTGAGCCCTTTCTCTTTGCATTTTTTTTCTTCTATTTCTTGTTGGAAAAAGCGGGAGAGACCATATTTGGATTTGATTTTCTTGGTTTGGATACGTGTGAATCTCATAATGTGGTCTTGACTCGATTTAAATCTTGATTTACATTTGAGTATTCTATTTTTCCCTCTCTTTATGTTTGTTTTGTTGGACGAGGCTCGGGCTTGGATATTATTTGGACGAGTTGATGGAGGCTTGAGCAATTTCAAGATTTTGTTTGGTTTATTGCAATTTGTGTATATTTGGCCCCCCATATTGTGTAATTTATCTTATTCATGTCGATTTGTATAATTTCGACATTTATTATTTGGATTATTTGTACAAGTGTGGATTATGAATATATAGGCTTAAAATTGAATATAGGTCATTTCAATTAAAGAAATCATAAGTTGATTTCCTTTATTTGAATTATGGACCTTATTTGATTTCATTTATGAATTTGCCATAAGTTGGCAATAATAGGTTAAATTGATAGATGACACTTTTCCAAATAATCATTTATACCATAAGTTGGTATTTAAAATTAAACCTACCAAAAGTTGGTAGGTCATTTTATCATTTATGCCATAAGTTGGTATTTAAAATTAAACCTACCAAAAGTTGGTAGGGCATTTTATTAAATATACCATAAGTTGGTATTTAAAATTAAACCTACCAAAAGTTGATAGGACATTTTATCATTAACACCATAAGTTGGTGTTTAAAATTAAACCTACCAAAAGATTGGTAGGACATTTTATCATTAACACCATAAGTTGGTGTTTAAAATTAAACCTACCAAAAGTTGATAGGACATTTTATCATTAACACCATAAGTTGGTGTTTTAAATTAAATCTACCAAAAGTTGGTAGTGTGTCTCCAAATAAACACTATCATAAGTTGATAAGTGTGTTGAAAGTAATAATTCAAACTTTAACAATTATATCTTGGAAAGAGCAAGTATCCGTAAGATAGCCATGAAATTAATTAGGGTAACCGTTTTCAAACGGGAGTTGTGGGGTGCCTAACACCTTCCCCACACTCAATCGATCCCCGTACTCTTTTCTTTGGTTCGCAGGTCTTTACGGTGTCCAATTGCACCTTAAATCAATTGGTGGCGACTCTAAACATTTTTCATCCTCCAACGCCGGTCCGCGTCGTGACCCCTGTTGCGACACCATCCAAGAGAGAGTTCCGAATCCTGCCACAATAAGAGAAAGCATATACATAAATATTTATAATTTAAATATACAGAAAAAAAAGAGGTTGGTGGTCAATCGAACCAAATGTGCCACTCAGAGTCCTATGTGAGTCTATGGAAGAATGCATACGAACTACCAAGTGATGGCATTGGGCCTTGCTATCGGGGGAATGTGTGATGTGTACGGAGTAAGAAGATCTATGCATATGAGATGAATAGATGCATAATGATGCGAGATGTAGGGGATGAAAGAGGTGTACGAGTAGATGCATGAATTGTGAGACATTACCCCTCCGAATGGATGGACGGAGGACACAAAAGACACACTACAGGTAATGGGATGCATGACATGTGATGCTATGCGTGATGTACTGCTTATCTCCAAGTAGATGAATAGGGGGACACGAATGGTTGAATAAAATATGAAACACTGTCTGCCTCCGAGTGGATGGGCAAGGGACATGAACGTGATGCAGTTTGAACGTATTGGTGTGTGATACTAGACATGAAACACTGCCTACGTTCGAATGGATGGCTAGGGGACATAGATGGATAAGTTGGTGCATAATATTGTTGAAGGGGTTTGAGTTAGCACATATAGAAGCACTGCCCAACTCTAAGAGGATGGTGAGGGACACAGATGGGTGCATGTGAGAAGTTTTACGTGACCCTGATGAGACATAATAAGGTCATAGTGCTTTGATGACATGAGGATATGTGACGAATGATGAGAGATGACATCACATAACAAACTTAAGTTTAAAAGTAATACATTAATTTGAATATCCAAATTAAAAACTGTAAAAATAAAAAAATAAAAGAAAAATTTGTGGATTATAATTGTGGGATGTTGATGAAATTATATTTTTTCAAAAGGGCATTATAGGTATTAAATAAAAATAATCGAGGCTTCCCAATACTTAAGGAGGATTCTTCTCTTCTCGTTTTGGAAGAAAAAGAGAATTCCTCATTTGAGAGTAATCGAGCTTTCCTTATAGATTTTATAGATAACACCAATCAAATATATGAATAATTGACAAAAGAAAAAACTCTTATTTCTCGAAAGATTGATTCTGTGAACCAAATAAACCCTAAATTTAATTTTGCCTTCCCAAAATTTTAATGTTCACATACTATATTTATCTATATTAATTTGAAGGTTCTAAATCAGATTTCCGCGTACTTGCGTCATGAATCTTTTAAACAGATTACGTGCTAGACAAGGATTTGCTACATCTTCATACATTATTACTGTAATTGGAGATGTGAAGGTAAGAAAGAAATCAGCAGTCCCAGTTGCAGACACAAAATCGTTCCGATGGAGCTTTCTCGGGAGGAAAGCATTCCCAGGTTACACTACCAGGCTTCATTAACTTTTTGCACAGCTGCTCGCATTCCGCCAGATTACAAATGCCCGTTGGCTCCATTCCTTGTCTGCATTTCTCTGCATTCGCCATCAAAGTGACTGCAGAAACAACAACAAAAAAACCTCTGAGAACAACAAGAACATAACAGACTTGACAAACGCGATTAGGGTTAAGGAGAAGGACAAATTAACTGAATAGACCTGAGAGAACAAGAAGAAGAACAAAGACGAGATTGCAAGAAAACTTAGCCATCTGCAGATGTGTATGATTTATTGGTTGTATCCGTCTATTGTATTTATAGGGTCGGGAATGTCTCTTGGAGCCATTAAAACACATTCCCAATTTTTAATGAGTAAATTCTCATTTCCCCTTTTCTTTCCTTTTCACAAATTGACTTTGTCAGCTAAATGGGCAAATCAGAAATTGGATATCCATCTTGCACTCCAAATAGATAAAAAAACGTTTCCTATTAGTAAAATTACTATTAATAATAATTCATTTCTATATAAGTTTGGATATATGGTTGGTGGTGAATCATAATTGATGGAATTGACTACTTTAATAAAGAGAAATTTGAATTTTATTTGTACACCACTAAAATACTAAATTTACACCATTTTTAAATTTTTTTTATTTCACATAAATATCTTTTTTTAGAATGACATATTAACCCTTAACTAAAAATAAAAAAATATATTTTTATATTGAATTAAAAAGTACTAAGTTTACACCAAAATTCTCAAAAAAAAAAAGGTATGCAAAGAAACTTTGTAAAGTGATACCGATTTCATTGAAAAATCGTATAAGATGGAAGATACGAGTTACAGAAGAATTATACAAATAAATATAAGCTACAACATCCCTTTTCACAAGTTGGAACCTAACGTCCCTTTTCTTTTCCCACCTCCGCCAAGAATGCTCATTTTTATTCTCTGGTTAGACTGCCACTTTTTTTGCAACACGACACCTACTAGTGTGTCCTTTCAGGGTTGATTGATCAAGTGACCCTGTCTTGATAGGCTTGTGGGAAACTCCCATTTTATATCCAAAAATAAACCAAAAAATTTAAAGGAAACAGAAAAAACATAAGAAGAGTATTCGTGATTCGAATTAAAAGAAAGATTGATGATGAGAGAGTCGAATCTTAGAGAAGAAGAGAGAGAGAGGCGTGGGGTAGAGTGAGAGAGGCGTTAATTTTAGAGAGAGGGAGGAGAGGGACTTGAGTAGAAGATGGTTTAAAAGTGTTTTAGGATTATATTTATATAAGGACTTTTTCGTCTAAGTAAATTTGAGGGACGTATTGGAGTATTCAAAATGCAAGTGAACCTAATGGTATATAATGTTTTAGTGAGGGACCTCTTAGTAGATCTTTTTTAAGAGATCGTTTGGTGCATGGATTTGGAGATAGAAATGGAAATAGGATGTGAGGAAAGCTATTTTTCTGACAATATCATTCCTTGTCAAACATCATATCGTTATACTACTTTACTGGTATCATTGGTTTCTTTGGCCACATTTGCCTAGAGTTAAAATTAAAAGAAAATTATTTAGATTACAGAAATATCCTTATTATTATATATAATTTAAAATAATATATTAAATAATTATTTCACATCCTATAACAAACTTAAGTTTAAAAGTAATACATTAATTTGAATATCCAAATTAAAAACAGTAAAAATAAAAAATAAATTTGTGGATTATAATTGTGGGATGTTGACGAAATTATATTTTTTCAAAAGGGCATTATAGGTATTAATTAAAAATAATTGAGGCTTCCCAATACTTAAGGAGGATTCTTCTCGTTTTCCTTCTCGTTTTGGGAAAAAAAAGAATTCCTCATTTGAGAGTAATCATATCGAGCTTTCCTTATAATTATAGATTTTAAGGATAACACCAACCAAATATATGAATAATTGACAAAAGGAAAAAAATTCATATTTCTCGAATGATGGATTCTGCGAACCAAACAAACCCTAAATTTAATTTTGCATTACATACTATATTAATCTATATTGAGATTTGCCCCCTAATTTGAAGGTTCTAAATCAGATTTCCTCGTAGTTGCATCATGAATCTTTTAAATTAACAGATTACGTGCTAGACAAGGATTTTTTTTTCTTTTGGATTTGTTACATCTTCATACGTTATTACTGTAATTGGAGATATGAAGGTAAGAAAGAAATCAGCAGTCCCAGTTGCAGACACAAAATCGTTCCGATGGAGCTTTCTCGGGAGGAAAGCATTCCCAGGTTACACTACCAGGCTTCAATAACCTTTTGCACAGCTGCTCGCATTCTGCCAGATTACAAATGCGCGTTGGCTCCATTCCTTGTCTGCATTTCGCTGCATTCGCCGTCGAAGTGACTGCCGAAACAACAAAACCTGAGATAACAACGACAGGAAGAAGAACAAAACAGACTTGACAAACGCAATTAGGGTTAAGCAGAAGGACAAATTAACTAAATAGACCTGAGAGAACAAGAAGAAGAACAAAGACGAGATTGCAAGAAAACTTAGCCATCTGCAGATGTGTATGATTTATTGGTTGTATCCGTCTATTGTATTTATAGAGCCGGGAATGTCTCTTGGAGCTATTAAAACACATTCCCAATTTTTAATGAGTAAATTCTCATTTCCCCTTTTCTTTCTTTTTCTCAAATTGACTTTCTCAGCTAAATGGGCAAATCAGAAATTGGAGATCCATCTTGCACTCCAAATAGATAAAAAAACGTTTCCTATTAGTAAAATTACTATTAATAATAATTCTTTTCTATATAAGTTTGGATATATGGTTGGTGGTGAATCATAATTAGCTAAATGGGCAAATCAGAAATTGGATATCCATCTTGCACTCCAAATAGATAAAAAAACGTTTCCTATTAGTAAAATTACTATTAATAATAATTCATTTCTATATAAGTTTGGATATATGGTTGGTGGTGAATCATAATTGATGGAATTGACTACTTTAATAAAGAGAAATTTGAATTTTATTTGTACACCACTAAAATACTAAATTTACACCATTTTTAATTTTTTTTATTTCACATAAATATCTTTTTTTAGAATGACATATTAACCCTTAACTAAAAAAAATATATATTTTTATATTGAATTAAAAAGTACTAAGTTTACACCAGAATTCTCAAAAAAAAAGGTATGCAAAGAAACTTTGTAAAGTGATACCGATTTCATTGAAAAATCGTATAAGATGGAAGATATGAGTTACAGAAGAATTATACAAATAAATATAAGCTACAACATCTCGAAAACAACATTGTCGACAATGAAAATAATAGTCATAGTGAAGAGGTAAGTTTTTTAGGGTTTGTTTAGTTTTTTTGTCTGATAGACAGCAGAGCTTATCATTTTTTGGAACAAGAAACGACATACCAAGCCATTTTTTGTACAAAAAAATGACATAAGATTTCGTTTATAGAGAAAAAAACTGACTTGATCTGGCATTTCTTGTTAAAAAAAGGGTTGGTATTTATTGATTTACTATAATACAATTAACAATCACTCGTTCATGTTTCTTTGTAGGAGGCCATAAAAAAGATTACGATAAAATTAATAAAGGCTTATAAAACAAGTAAATTTATCATATATGACGTGAGTATGATTTCATCATATTTACTTTAGTCATTTATTTTTATACATTAATTTTGTTTCTCTCTGTCAAATATACAAAGTAAAGATCATTTGATTTCCTAGGCTCAAGGGGTTGCTATACGAAGTGGACATGTCCTTACAATCAGAGCCTTTGATTGCGGTGGAAATGGTGAGGATTGCCAGTATTGCTTGCTTGTGAATGGTTTGATACCTATAGACCCACTATTAATGGTGACTCAAAGAATGTTTGTCTATCGGTATCAAAAAGTGTGGTTATCTGTTCTTATTTAAGGGAAAGACAAATAAATAGAGGATGGTTGGGTTTGGAAGTTTAAATGAAACTCACAATCGTCTTTCTGTTGAGTATTATAAGGGGCATAGTTATACTAGGAGATTAGCAAGTCTTGTGTGGAAATGAAAATTTCAAAACTCTAGTTTCTTTTTTGTTTTTAAAAGTTGTAATCAAGTAAATGTTGTTAATTAATTAGTTTCAGCATTTCACTCGTCTCAACAATGCTCTATTGATAAAAATATGATTGATCAAGAATTCAGTGTTCAAAGTTTCATCAAACTAAACAAAATGTACGTAATACTCGAAAGATAATGAGTATGATTTATGAATTACAGAAATTATGAACTATGTATTTAATTTTTTTCAAAATTCTCAATCAATATTGTTCCAATGAGGATTGTATAAATTTATTAGCCCTCTATGTATTTGGTTAAATGACTAAATAACACATGGGAAAGCAATTAAAGTTTTGGCATAAAAATTATGATAGTGATGGAAACGATTTGGAGGGTTGGAGATAAACAATGATTAGCCAACAACCTCTTAACCGAGGTGATTAAGATATATATTCGAATTGAGTGCATGATATCTAAGTTCGAGTTCTCACTCCCGTTTGCCTACCTAAAAAAAAAGATAAACAATGATTGGCTGAGTTTAATTTCCACTGTGATCAATACTTTTGTGGCCACATGCTGAGTTTTGATCGAACTTACCTTGTCGTTAGGTGAGAAACTTCTGTGTGTGTAGGCCTGACCCGCATTTAGGCCGAATTCGTATGTTCAAATGATAGTTTATATGGTGTTGTTCTTAGTTTTATAAAAAAAAAAACCATGATTGGGAGGTGAATTATATTATATGCATAAGCTTAATTATTATGAATTATTTATGTATACATTATTAACAGTTTATGTGGTCCATCCATTTATACAATGTCAACATTAAAAATGCACAAGGGTACATGAAGTTTCGTACCCATAATTAAGAAATGCTGCTTCTGCATGCTTGATTTTTGTTCAGCAAATTATTTGGACACACTAGATTTTGATGTCATGTGAAGCACCATTTCTTCTTGAAAATTCAAATTAATAGGGGATGGAGGGGATATAGTCATTTTTGTTCTGCAAACCACAATGGTCTCATGCTGCATTTCTTGCTATCGATTGATAATTTACTGAACAATATTTGTGTAATTGGAGAACTAACAGAACAATCTCTCACCTTTCTGTGTTCAGTATGTGTTTTTTTGGTAAATACTACAATCAAACAAGCGCTCCAACTTAATTCCAGAGTTATAAGATATTAGTAATGGATACCTTTTCATTCAAGTCAATATCACCGGACAATATACGACACTATGAAAGTATAGGTGTCAACAGGCGCCACGCAGGAGGCACAAATCAAGCCTACGCAGGAGCAAACTATCAAGCCCACGCAAGGGCAGACAAGCGCTCCAACTTAATTCCAGAGTTATAAGATATTAGTAATGGATACCTTTTCATTCAAGTCAATATCACCGGACAATGCCAGTATTTGTCATTCTATATAGATAATAGTCGCAAAATCACCATCAAGAACAAGTTGACAGAATCGTCCAATGATACCAACAACGAGAAAATAAGCAACTGAAAGTAAAATAAATAAATAAATCAATTCACGACAATTCGTTATGCAAATTAAAGAAATTAGCCGAGCAACCATGATTCAACCATAAATTTGACGATATCTTTCTAGGATGAGGACGCAATTTTGTGTCCTCTGCAAATTTTTCATCACATAATTGCGTCCTTAAAAGTACATTATAAAGCTTTTACTTACTTTCTATCATTTGTTTTGTCAGCTTCAGTGATCCGCGCGTGGATCAGGTACATAGCCAATTTGATAGTCACCCTTTTCCCTGGTCGCAAATGGGTCAAGCATTGATGATTAAGAAAAAAATCAAGCTTTGATGCATTAGTCTCAGTACTTGAGGAAGGTAAACGAGCTTTTGTGCACAAAAAGATGAATTATTACTCATTATTGCAATTTAGCTTAAGCAGTTATGAAGAAATGCCTACTTATGTTGCAAGTCATGAGTAGTAATCCTTTGGAAGATGCATCAAACATGAGACACCATATATATGCATAATTCTATCACCCTAAATGCAAAATTAAGAAGTTCATAGACTGAACCAACCGCACACTAACAAATTGGATACACCAACACCAAAAGTCATCAATCCACAGGCACAATATATAGTAAAGAATGCTATCTGTCAGTCAATTCACACACTATATATTTAAATTCACTTCCAAAGCATTTTCTGATTATCAACAGCAAGCTGGCATTTCCCATCAGTTGTCATGCTTGGCAAGAGCATAATGGGATTACCAAAAGATAATCATCAGTCAAGTTTCAGTGACATTCCACAGACCTCGGTTACCTTATTTGATTAAGTGACCAAAAATTTGATTACTCTACCCAGACGGTCCTCATCCACATTGTTCAGAGAATAATCATAGAAAGGGTAAAATTTATGGTTACACTGTGGCATAGAATAAAGATAGCATGTCCATGCTAAGGACGGCCCCTAAGACAAATGTAGATTGAGGTCCTACGATATAACAAATCTTCTTTATCATCAATATTAGCTCACTAACACATACTAGAATTGAAATATGTTCAGATTACAAAAGGTTATAGTTTCTAAGAATACACATCATACAAAGCATATGTATACGTCTTTTTTAAATGAAAATGTTAAAAGAAACTATATTGAAAACAACGCACCAAGCAAAACAAGATATCAACTTGATCACATCCGGAAAAAAGTTCTGCAACTAAACTACAAAGCTCAATCTCTAACCATTGCAGAACATTCATATATTCCTTTCTAATCTCTCTCCAAACTATGTAACATGTACAAATTGAAAAGAGGCCTTATGACCACTTCAATCTTTTTCCCCATAGTTGAACATCCATGCATGCAAAATGTTCAAACTCCAAACACGCCTTACGACAATTAAAACCATTCCCCACCACAAAGTAAATAAGAGAATACCAAAGCCCCCATTCTCTCAAAATATTTTCAAAATACATTTCTTTTATAAGTTATAACTTTTAACTATGACATCCAACCATTATAAGCAATCTCCGAAAAAAAAAGGCTTCCATTTATTGAACATTAAAAGTCACCAATCATGGAGAGGGCAAATGCTTTGATACTAAAATCCTAGAAATGTCTTGGTTGCCCAAATAGAGCCAGCCCATTTCACTAAATGAAACTTCCGTTTTTCATTAGAAATTTAGAAATCCTTCTTTGAATATATTCCAATCTTTGCAAAATCAAAAATATTTAAAAATGAGCACAGTAAACCAGAAGACTGGATACAATACTTAATTAAGGTAATAACCAGTTCCTCTCCTGCACTAATAATAATTTTCACACCTTACACACTAGGATCCAAAAGCATTTCTCATTAAACTTTCACTTCGAAGACTCAAGTAGGTGATCTATGCTTGCCCCTCAGCCCAAAACTCAAAGCCAAGGCATTCACATCCCCACGGTACTGGCATGAACCTACTTTACTCATTATCCATCTCATGTACTTTGGTTACCACGTGCCCATGATAAGCTGCCAGGTTTTAAATTTCCACTAGGCTGACTTAAAGGAAAAACAGTCCAACCTTACATCTGAAGAGGTGCTTGAAAGCGGTATATCTTCTATGCGGGAGGGACCATTTTAAACCAAATATCACAACCAACTTAAAAATACTTGACTTGACTTATACTAAACAGAATCCAATAAGTTCATCAAATAAATTTGGTTTCCCAAGAATGTTAGGACACTATGAGAAAAAAAGATTCTCTCTTTCAGAATATGCATGTATAGGAATAGGCAACTAGATCCACTAAAGCCTCATTTGCACTGCTAGATATGGCTTCAAGAATCTTAGTCAAAGAACTTTTTCATTCAAAAATAGACAAATGCTGATCATACAAAATTGTAATGACATAAATCCCAAATATAATATTTTTGGCGTTATAAGAGAAAAATGTGTAACTGACAGTATATATACTCATGGATAAGGGTATGGAGAGGATTTGTACGAAAAGAATTCCAATTCTCAAACTGCAAACAGTAAATACTACAAGGTCAAAGATGAGAATGCAATTTATAGCCCCTAGCCTCATGGTTGAAAAGGAAGGTGTAGCTATCTTACTGCGTTAAGGAAGTAGTGACTGATCCTTCTTGGTGCTCCTGGAACAAGTATAGGATCCCCAGACGCTCTCAAACCTGTAGTTCGTGCAGAGGAAATGAAATGAATAAGAAAATCATCAACCAGAAATTAGTGAAATTTCAGCACGTTTCTAGAAAACATTTACAATCCATGACCCTTACATGTAGTTGTACAATCCATGACCCTTGCAGTCCTCTTGGAGTCAAGATGCCCCCGGATGGAAGAGTTACCTACAGGAAGAGTAAGGTTAGGAGTCTGCAGATTCAGGTAAAGTTTCAAATTGATTAATGACCTGCTTAGATTCTCACCCCACCTCCTTCTAATTCTGCTAGATATTGTATAATTTCACGAACAATTTCAATATCCTGAGGAAATCTCTTGCAGTAGTTTTCATTTTGGCAAAAAAAAAGCTCAAAACCTGCTTGATACACAGAATCTGTGGTGCACCCATTACCTATTGGAGGAACTTCTCCAGTCCAAAGTACTTGTTTTGGTCCTTGTGCACGAAACTCAAATACGAAACAGAACAAAAACCACCATTGATCTGCAAAAGAAGAGAACAAGATACTGTCAAATCTCATATCCAGCTACAAATGCAGTACAAATGAACTGCAAAAATTACAGAACGGGCACTTATGAAGTAAAACGGCATAATTGGACAGCGACAAGAGTAAATGGGTAACAAGGAATGATAAGTCCTGAGAATGATGGCACGAATTGGGTAAAGCACAAACAGAGCGGATGGACCATGACTTTCCACTAAGACGATACCCAAACAAACCCCAATAGTAATTTCAATGCCTTACCCAAACTGTCCAAGGCCCAGCATCAGGAATAAGTCGGAATCTAACAAACTCAGCATCATTCACTATATTGTCAGCTCAAAAATGAGCTAAGTACTTAGTCAAATCCTTTGCAAACTTAAATTACAAGACAGAGGATGCCATTAAAGTAGAGTTGATAAGCCTCTTCCTCGCTGAAAGAAAAATACATCAGCTGGAGCAAAAGAAAAGAAAAGATGAAGTAAATTTTCAATAAATCCTCGTGCTAAGGAAATGTCAGTTAAGCCATGCCTGATCCATCAATACAACACGGAATTCTTCACATGCTTTTCTGTATCCATCCGCCAACTTCAGTTGGTCGTGGGAACTCAAATCCCGGCCCACCTTGTAAGTACAAAAGGTATGGCAGAGGCTGCTCTTCTTTCTCAACTGCAAAAAAGATTTTGAGCCATCAAGCAACAAGAACTTCCAAAAGTGATGAAGGAGGAAGTATTTTTTTCATGCAAAGAATCCCTAGTATATGTTGATAACGTGAGGTGATGTGGCCCCGACTGTCATCAAACAAACGTGCCTCCGCATCTCGAACCCTTGATCTCAAGGTCAAGGGTTCGAGATGCACAATATCCTCATGATCTAGTTGCTTTGTTTGAATAGTTTCAAAACTTTTAAATATGACCTTTCAATAAATAAAAAGACAATGTTACCTTTGTATTGACAAAAACCTATAAATTATACAAAAATCGTCTCGATATGTGATTTTTCTGTCCTTTCATGTCCTCCTCCTTCACACGCGAGACAACTTTCATTTTTTCTCTCATCTTTTTATTCTTCTTTCTATTGAGACATACTACTTCATCAACCATTTTCTATTTATTTTTTACTAACGAACAATGAACAACGAAAACAACTAAGGTCAGTGTGGCCCCGTGGGATACTTTGTATTTTTCAAGACTTGCTATGCGGGGCCCACTCGTTATCCAAATGGTCAGCCTATCGATAACAAAAACGACGACGTAAAAGATAGACTGCTAGAATCATCTTGTATTGTGCAGGTGGCGGCGCGGCGCACCGCACCCAAGAAGCAAATCCTCATTTTAGACTGAATTCACCTCGTAAACCCATATCGTCGATCGTATTCTCTCTCAAGCTTCGCAATGTCATCGTTCGCCATGCTCGGCAGGGTCTCCTCCATTTTCAAACCTCGCTCTTACTTCCATTTCACCCGCTGCATGAGCAATGTTCCGGAGAACACCGTCTACGGTGGCCCCAAACGCCAGAACCCCAATCAGCGAGTCACTCTCACTCACTTGAGGCAGAAGTACAGGAAAGGCGAACCCATCACCGTCGTCACCACGTACGACTACCCATCCGCCGTCCACCTCGACACCGCCGGGATCGACGTCTGCCTTGTAGGTGACTCCGCCGCTATGGTTGTCCACGGACATGACACGACTCTCCCTATCTCACTAGACGAGATGCTCGTTCACTGCCGTGCAGTGGCCCGTGGCGCCTCTAGACCTCTTCTCGTTGGTGACCTCCCTTTTGGGTCGTACGAGTCCAGCGCTAATCAGGTGATGTTGATTTTTGTGAAATTAAAGCTAAGTTATTGAGATTGAGCCTTGTAATTTAAGTGGGTATTCGATGGTTGGTGATGTTGTTGCAGTTTGGATTATGAGCAGGCAGTTGATACAGCGGTTCGGGTTCTGAAGGAAGGAGGAATGGATGCGATCAAATTGGAAGGAGGATCGCCTTCAAGGATCACGGCGGCCAAAGCCATCGTCGAGGCTGGGATTGCGGTTATGGGTCATGTGGGGCTTACTCCTCAGGCCATAAGCGTTCTTGGTGGATTCAGGCCTCAAGGAAAGAACATTGCCAGTGCTGTCAAGGTCATTTTTCTCTCGCACCGCATGTCGATATCTTTGTATATGTTGTGCAAGAATGATAGTGCTGTTTATTTTGTGTAGGTCGTGGAGACAGCAATGGCTTTGCAGGAAGCAGGTTGTTTCTCTGTTGTTCTGGAATGCGTACCTGCTCCTGTTGCTGCTGCAGCAACTTCTGCTCTTCGAATTCCAACAATTGGGATTGGTGCTGGACCTTTCTGCAGTGGGCAGGTTTTCTTAAGAACCCATATCTTTCATGGTTTTAGCTTTGTTTATGGTTGTTAAAGCATTTGTGATACTGGCATGAGTATTTGTTTATCCATTGCCATTGGGAAATAAAGTATGGTTTTGTGATTTAGGAATATAGTAATTGGGCTCAGATTCTGATTGTTGTAGCAGCATCAAAATGTCAATTCTTTTGGTTACTACCTTAATTAAATGGGGTATTTTGGTGGCTTTTGTTGGAAATTTTGACAATTTTTGATTTGCCACACCAATTGCTGGACATGAAATCGAATCCCTGTATGTTTGTTGATCTCTTAGTTGAATTTTTTTAAAATGGGAATCTTTTAAGTTGATAATGGAACGAGGAAAGTTTGGCTCTTCAAGGATAGAAGCAGCTGAAACTTCTCTGTAAAGGCTATGTATGAGAGCCACTTTTTATATGGCAGTGTTTGCATACGTTAGCTAATCATATAGTTTTGGTTCTCGGACGTAAGCATTCAATTTAATTTTTTTGATTGTCACTTGCCTTGACTGTTTAATGGCTATTGATGAGGAACCTGATAACGAAAATAAAGTTTTTCCAGTATTTTTATTTTTTTCATTATTATCTTCATAGATTAGTTCATATGAAACTTTATTGCAATTGATAAAGCTTATGCTCTTGCTGTTGATTCCTTGTGGCCTACAAGCTCTCTGATGTTGCTTGCTTCAAGAATATCTGTTAAGCTCGCTTCAAGTAGAGAATAGATGATGCTAAAGCTTGCAGTCTCATCTGTATTGTTATTGTCCAAGTGACAGCATTGAAAGTTTCAAACATTCCTATGCCTCTAGTAATAGTAATTGTAAGTTCACTTAATTGCAAACTTGTCCAACATGGTTCTATGAATATTACGTCTCAAATAATAAAATTTTAGCTTGCTTGGTTGTGATTGTAAATACTAATCCTACAAAAATTTACATATTTCTACTGTGTTAAGCGAAATGCCTGGATCTTCAGGGCCATTTTTTGAATTTGCACCAGAACACATAAAACTTCTGATTACTAGAAACTCTGTGTTATGTCTCTCATCACAATACTTCTCTAAGTTCTGATTAACTTAATTGTTTATATTGATTCATTTTAAGTAATTATAATCCATAAATTGAACGGATTAACTGGATTCCTATTACAGAGGCCAGCTTCATCTATAAATCACATTTTTGATGCAGGTACTTGTTTACCACGATCTACTGGGGATGATGCAGCATCCACATCATGCTAAGGTGAACTTTGCTATAACTTTTCTTGTTAAATTATCACCATTATAGCAAGCAACCAACTCATAGGATTTATCCACTTTTTTCTAGGTTACCCCCAAGTTCTGTAAGCAATATGCACGTGTAGGGGAGGTGATCAACAAAGCTTTATTGGAGTACAAGGAAGAAGTCACAAACGGTTCATTTCCTGGTCCTGCCCACAGCCCATATAATATCGGTGCTGATGATATGAATGGTTTCCTTAACGAGCTACAGAAGTTGGGTCTGGACAAGGCAGCTTCTTCGGCGGCGGCAGCTGCTGAGAAAATTAGAAAGGCACCTGATGGAGGTAGCCAGGCGAACAACTAATTATAGACTAGACTTGATCCTGCATGTTCCGCTTGGTACTTTCGAATGAATAGTCAAGACATTTGCAATGTAATAACAATTTTGGGCAGCATATATGGTTCAAAATAGCACAAGATCGGCTATGAGATGTTGAAATGATGGTTGCGGGGGCGGTGCTGCATCTTTTAATTCAGTGAGAATAGCTTCTGGAAGAGCATCTGAGCTTGTTTCTTTTCTAGAATAACGACCTCCCAATTTTTGCTGCTGTTGAATTGTTGTCTTCATTTCACGTCAAGAGGATAGGTAAATGACTGACAACCTGCAGGAACTATCCTTGTAGTTGTGATCGGTCGGTCCATATAGTTTATTCTTATAACTGTCATCATAAGGATGTAAGATGCAGGTGAATCAGGTGGAGAGTCTTGCCGGGAAAATAGAGCCTTGCATAAAACAGCGTTTGGCTTTTTTCTTCCATAGAAACCTAAAGCAAAATCTAGGAGCACCTGCATCAATTTTCTCTAATAGATTCCTTATAATGATACAGATAAAATGTCACTTCTCAAGTGTGTTTTAGAAAACAATATAGGAAAATGCAAGATAATAGATTGGCGGGCTTCAATGTTCATTGGTTGTTTTGAGCGTATTTATGTGTGTAATTTTGTACAAATCTTATTATCTTACGACTCTTTCTTAGGGATGGCAAAATGATCTCTGATTCATATGATCAAATTTGTTCGAACTAGATTAAACCAAGTTTAAACATAAGTTATATGTCCGAAATCTAGGTACAAAGTCAAATATTTTGTCTGGTTTAAAATTGGATGCGGGTCCAATTACTTAAATTTTGTTTAATTTATTTATCTGGACCCTAACTTGAATTAGATTATTGTCCGGTTTACTTGTTTGGATTTAAATCAATCATGATTTGATGAATTAAGTACGTTCGAAATTCAATCTCAATTATGATTCGCACATATAAATATTTCGTAAACACGCGATGTTGTCTGATCCAGAATCGAATTTTTACCACCCCCACTCTTCCCATATTAAATGTCGTATACTCAAAAGATACTGCGTAAACATACGAAATGAACCAGAAACTAGTATTTAGATTCCTACTCAATCTGTTTTCCAACCTATGAACACCATGATTCGATTTCGAGCCATCTCTGCGTCAAGCCAATCAAAATTCCTCTTCCTTCTACTCAGACCCAAAAATCCCATGGCCAATTCTTCCTCTCTTGGCCTTTGTACCACAGCCACTTCGCAATCTCCATCCCCTTACGGTTATGGTGATGATTCACTAATTACCGAAGCTCTCCAACTCCTCCAATCATCGCAAGATGAGTGGAGCAAGACTGACCATCTCCGTTGCCTCATCTCCTTGGATTCTTCTTCTCCTCGACTTGCCATTCATATCACTCGCCGCCTCTCCTCCTCCTCTCTCGCCATCAGATTGTTTGATTATCTGCACGAAGGTTCCCCTTCATTGGACACGGCTCTGTTGTCTTCCATCTTCCAAGCTGTTCTTGAACTCGCCAGCCGCGAACCCGATGCTCAGACCAAGCTACCCGAGCTTGTCAAAATCTCTAAAGAGCGTAATCTGCCGCTTACTATCAATTCTGCCACGTTGCTCATTCGCTACTTCCGGAGGTTCAATATGGTGGATGAGTCGCTCGCTGTGTTCAATGAACTCGACCCATTTCTTAGAAACACCCACGTTCGCAATTTGTTGATTGATTTGCTGCTGCAATCGGGGCGGCTCCATGATGCGCTTCATGTGCTTGATGAAATGCTCCAACCGGAAGGTGAGTGGAAGCCGAATGAGATTACTGTGGAAATTGTTTTCTCTTCATTGCTGAGGAGAGAAAGGTCATGGGGGAGTATGGGGGAGGAGGAGATTGTTGAATTAGCATTGAAATTTGGTGAATATGGCGTTTCCCCTAATTCTGTATGGATCACAAAATTGATTACTGGGCTGAGTAGAAATGGAAAGACTGCACGGGCTTGGGATATTTTGAATGAATTGATGAACATGGGCGCTGCAGTAGAAGTGGCATCCTGCAATGCACTTTTGATAGCTCTAGAAAGGCATAGTGAATTTAAGAAAATGAATGCGTTAATGGAAAAGATGAAGGAAATGGATATTCAGCCCAATGTTGTTACTTTTGGGATTCTTATAAATCATTCGTGCAAATATAGGAGGGTCGACGAAGCGCTGGAGGTGTTTGAAAGGATGAATGGAGGGAAAGAGAGTGATGCAATTGCAGTTCAGCCTGATGTGATTATTTACAATACTTTGATAGATGGACTTTGTAAAGTCGGGAGGCAAGAGGAAGGATTGGGTTTGGTGGAAAGAATGAGAAGCCAAACCGGTTGTGCCCCTAATACTGTTACTTATAATTGCTTGATTGGTGGGTTTGCCAAAGCTGGAGAGATTGACAAGGCACATGAGTTGTTTGATAAGATGAACAAGGAAGGAGTTCCCCCAAATGTAATCACTCTCAATACTCTAGTTGATGGTATGTGCAGACATGGGAGAGTCACTGCTGCAGTTAATTTCGTCAATGAGATGCAAAGCTTTGGTCTGAAAGGCAATGCTAATACTTATACTGTGTTAATCAATGCCTTTTGTAATGTCAATAATACTGCTAAGGCATTAGAATTGTTTGATCAAATGTTGGCAAAAGGATGCCCTCCAGATGCAATTGTTTACTATACACTAATCTCTGGTTTGAGCCGAGCAGGAAGGTTAGATGATGCCAGCTCCATTGCATCAAGGGCAAAAGAGGCTGGCTATGGCCTTGATGTTGTTTGCTATAATACTCTGATTGGAGGATTTTGCAGGCAGAACAAGATTGACAAAGCTTATGAGCTGATCAAGGAAATGGAGGAACTTGGAGTGAAGCCCGACTCTGTCACATATAACACTTTGATTTCCTTTTTCAGCAAAAATGGTAGTTTCAAAACTGCCCATATAATTTTGAAAAAGATGACTAAAAGCGGCCTGGTACCTACTGTTGTTACATACGGGGCTATAATTCATTCGTATTGCTTAAATGGAAAAGTTGACGAAGCCATGAAGATTTTCAAAGAAATGTGTTCTGCTTCAAAGGTTCCTACCAACACTGTTATATACAATATCCTTATAGACTCGCTGTGTAAGAATAATGATATTGAGCAAGCTCTTTTCTTAATGGATGAGATGAGATGTAAAGGAGTGAGGCCGAATGTCACCACATATAATGCTGTATTCAAAGGTCTTAAGGAGAACAATTTGTTGGAGAAAGCATTTGTATTGATGGATAGAATGATTGAGCAGGCGTGTTGTCCCGATTACATAACCATGGAAATACTTACAGAGTGGTTGTCATTAGTTGGTGAGACAGATAAATTGAGAGACTTTTTGCAAGGGTATCAGATTCAAACTTCTACTGCCTAAAGTATCTTCAGCAAGTAGAGGAAAGGATACACAGTCTTTCGGTAAACTGTGCTTGTAGGATTCAGACTTGCAGCATGGTTTTGATGCCTGCATTGATTAATTATCTTCAGTTGTCAATGTGGCAGAAAAAATCCAATCATATTGATGTTGCAATATTTTTCTCCATGCTTCTCTTTTTGGCATT
This sequence comes from Tripterygium wilfordii, assembly GCF_013401445.1. NCBI lineage: Eukaryota > Viridiplantae > Streptophyta > Magnoliopsida > Celastrales > Celastraceae > Tripterygium > Tripterygium wilfordii. The sequence continues at coordinate 12,418,558 of NC_052239.1, read as the reverse complement.
TAAGTTCTTTCATAATTTCTACTTTACTTTATGATTTATCTCTTCTATAAGATGTCTACTTTTGGGGATCAATTCTTTATAATACAGATGCCTTTGTTGTTGTTGAATGATGTGTATTGGCCTTGACAATTTCCCTATCTATTTGGTGCTCCATTTTGTTTTTTCTTACGCCAAAATTTTGTACTTGTAAAATTTCTGAGCAGTTTGAATGGCTGCTTTCAGCTGAACGAGAAGCAATGGATTACAGGTCCCCTGATAATGGAATTGTCCTGGTCTTTGGCCAACAAGTGCCTGCGTAGTACATCCAGCTTGACAAACTAAGTAGTACATCCAGCTTGACAAACTCAGAGCCGTATTTTCCACTTTGCAAGGTATGTCTGAAGGATTTCTTGAAAATGCTGGAGTGTAAGAAACATGTATAGCCAATAGTTTGTATTTGTCACATGATTTATATAGTTGTCATTTTTTTTTTGATAGTTTTTCTGTCTTTTAAACTAAACGTAATATATTTTTTCACAACTTATTCACGGCTCATAAGCTAGTGTATTGTTCACAGCTCATAAGCCAGCGGCCCAGCATTAAACTTCAAAAAGTAAGCTATAGCACTCGGAACATAGTTTACATGATGTTTCTGGGCACCAGTTCTGTTTTCTTTCAGAGTTTTGATTGCAGAAAATGCAAAATATTTTATGTTCCTTGATGTTTGTTCTTCTCTTGGCTAGAGCTGTTGCATACTTTCCTGGGTACTTGAGACTGCATTCAAGCATTCCTCACTGAATTGGTACAAGTAGTTACAACTTACAAGATTAATTACTCTTAGGTGTAGGATTCCTTTTTGTTTTTTGACTAGAAGTTCTTTTTGACATTTGCTGGTAATAATCCATTTTATTTTGTTTGTCTGGAAAAAAGAAAGTTTCTGGAAAAATATGCTCCACATTAGTGTTTAACCATATGGGGCTGAGTTGGAATCCCATTCCACGTCCTCTTTGGAGACCATGTTCTCCGTTCCACGCCCTCTTCGGTCTTAAGAGTGCTGTTTTTATTTGGTCTTATAGAATGCTGCTTTTAAGTGTGCGATGGGAAAAAGGAAAAAAAGAATCCACCACTCTCAAAATGCAGAAACTTCCATGAACGAAGCATTATTGAACAAATTTAGTATTAAGCTAAAACAGAATAAAAATTGGTCCTTTCCCTTACTCTACAAGACTCACTAATTGGGGTTTAGGTTTTTGGGTTCTAGATTCTATATTTCTAAAAATAGAAAGAAATCTGTCAGTGTTGACTTTTCAAAAAGTCAAATACTGCCGGCCGCAGCCGCCGCGTTGTTGGTAAGCCAGTGGTGGCCGAAACTCCCCGACGGGAATGGGTGGGTGAAGCAGTCTTCGGCACCTAAGCCGGCGACAAATTCCTCCAAACCCGCGAAGAAATCATCATTCAAAGCCGAATCTGGGACTCCAAACTCTACCTCTTCACCGTCTTCTAAAATAAAATCTTTCTCTTCTCTGCTTTCGCTGTTTGGACTTTGTGCCATGGAGAGCACTGGAGAGGGGGCACAAGTGGGTTTGGATGGGGAAGCTTTATCAGCGATGGCCGTTGTTGTTTCGGTGGTCGTCAAAGGCTTCTGACGAGTGCTACCGGCGAGTGAATTCCGGTGAGTCGGAGCAGGGTGGTTGTGCTCGGCTGAATAAGTGACTTTGAACATTCCCGGGTCGGATTGGTCCCGCTCCACTTGTTTTCTGGCCATACAACCCTTGGAACTGCTACATTTGTAATAACCCCTGTTTATTACAAAGAAATTAAAATTAATGAATTTCAACGCAAAATCCAATTACCGTTTAATAAAACACAAATTATGTGAAAACCCACCTTGGATATGGTGAGCCTCTGATGGGTTTTTGGCCATATTTACGCCATGCCCAGATGTCTGAAAACAGAGCGTCTGCAGGTACTCTGCGCACCTCCTTCGATTGGTTTTTCCTGTGGAGCAGAAATTCAACAAACCCTTATCAGAACCAGTGAAGAAAAATCAAATTAAAAAAGTGGGTTCTTTTAAATTTCAACCAATGGTAGCAAGAAAGTATTTGTACCTTTTCCTGGATCGAGAAGTATTAGAATTTCCGGTGGCAGTATTAGTCCTATTCACAGACCCACCATGGAACTGCCTTGGTTGCTGTTGCTGCTTCTTCTGTACTTGATTTAACTGTGTTGGATCTACAAAGAGGTTGAGGGAGGAAGAAATTGAGGATATGGGTTTGGTCTGTACTGGCGAAGGAAGAAGAGATTTGGGGGAAAAGGGCTTATAGAGATCATGGAAATCATCGAAAGCATTCCTTGCTTGAAAAGGATCTGAAACAGAGAAAAGATTCCCACTTTGTTCACCAACACCAGCAGTGAATGAAGAAAAGCAAGTCTGGTTGGAAAAATCTGCCGGCAGAGCAATTGATGTGGTGGTGTTAGTGGCGGCGATGTAGCTCCTGACCACCGCGTGCAAACCCCAGTCGTCTTCCTCCATAGCTTCTATATAGACAAGCTCTGATGATCCTATACCTACCTTGTCTCTGCAACTACTGCTAAAGGAGAGAGAGAGAGAGACAAAACAAGACGCTGACTTTTGAAAGCATGGTTAGAGATATATAAAGGGCAATACAGAGAGAAAGAGAGTGGGATTTGTGTGTAGGATGCTCCCTTTTTTGGGTTTCTGTGGGTTGACATAAAGAAAATGTCAAAGGAGGGAAGTAATGTTCTCTCTTTTCTACACGCGCTAACGTGTGGAGCGGAGGCTCGTCAAATTTACCGACAAAAGGAAAAATAATAATAAAAAAGTAAGTTAATTCGGATGTAGTTGCCGGTTTCCACAACCAAAGGGAGAATAAAAGTCGACATAACGTTCTTAATATGGCATCCTTGGATTCTTTACCTTTTTCTTTCCTTCTCTTCATCACTACTCCCAAACAAATCAAAATCAAAATATACTGTTAATAGCATTTAACACAACAACAAAAGGTGCCTACAATAGAAAGGTACATATTTCCTGAAAACTCAACGTTAATTTAGAGATTTTGAGATTCATATAATGTGTAGGGTTCGTTTAATAAATAATTTTGACAATAACATATATTGTAGAATATATTGTAGACGAATAATGTTTGAGATTCTCAAAAATTAATCCCAAAAGATCCTCATTTAATGTGGAGTGTTGATGTGAAATATGCCTTACATGCACGTTTTTAATCAATGACTATTTTAATATCACATAGGTTTGGGGGTCATAAAATAGGGATGTAGCATTGTCATTGTAGACTGGTAAAAAATGGTTCTAGATATGATTTCTAAAATGTTGATAAGTGTTTAATTGTATTTTTGTTGGTAGCATATATGGTGTTAAAATTATTGTATGAATTACGTGTAATGGTATTATGTATTAAAGTTGAAATACATTAAAATAAATGCTAAAATATATAGTAATTTCACAAAAGCGTTCACATTCTACGGGCCATTGATCACATAATCATGTGAAATGAGGGATCATTAGTGATTAGAGTACTTGCAATAGTGTAAGTTTTGTTGGGCCAATAAAAACCAAAATGATGGTCTCTCACTTGTTCTCATGTCACTTAGATTATGGACATCAAAATTATGGACATGTAGTGTTTTCGCAATAAAAATCAATATTGAGTCTCACATTTATTACATAAAAAGTCAAGTCAAACACGTTTCTCAATATAACCACATCAGCAAAACACAAATTCCTATACATTATTCATTCTCACCCACACATGGAGGCCAACAATATCTCATGCCTCTATGTTGTCCACAACAAAACTACACCAAAACACAATCTCTCAATACAGTCACATCAACAAAACATGTCTCTTAATATAGCCACATCAATAAAACACAAAATCTCATACGGTCGAGCAAAACTTGCACTATTGCAATTGCTTTAATATTGATTAATGCTGAATCTCTATTTCCCACTCATGTTTTGCTGTTTTCCCCTAATATTTCTCCTCCCAAGGACATCAATGACTGGACAAAGCAAAAACAAAAAGGAAAAGTGAAAAGGGTGCGTCACGAGGAGGAGGAGTAAGGATCTGTCTTTTGTAGTGAAGCGATTAAAGGCCGTCTTTTTTTAAGTCTTTGTAATCATCGGACACTTGTAACAATTTTGGAGGCGCGTGGGCGGCGCATGAGATGATGACGAAGGATTTGCGTTTGACAGCTAAGCTTGATTTAGCGGGCCCCACCGAAGCCGGTATATCTTCCGGTTTTTATAGCGATCAGGGGTCGGACGGCTGAGATTCTATCATCAAAGAATATATTATTTTTGTTTTAAGTATACGCTGGCACGTTTATCGATAATTACAATGTAAACGCAAAAAATAGACTCATGCCAATTAAAGAAAAACGGTGAAAGGGTACTTTTTGTCTCTAAATTATTGGTTATGTTTCATTTTCGTCTTTACCTTTTTTATTCTTCTTTTTTCATCCTTTAATTATGGAAAAGTATCTCATTTATTCCTAGAATAAACGTGACATACTATTGTTTGTCAGATCATATTTTTCCAATGTGTCACATAAGTGTCACGCAAGCATTTTTTGGCTTCAATCTCACTTAAAAGACGAAAATGATACTTTCTAATAGTTGAGGGATGAAAATGGAAGAAAAAAAAGTTTAGGGATGAAAATGAAACTCACCCCATAATTGAGGGACGAAAAATATCTTTTTGCCGAGAAAAACTGCATAACGAAATTAATACTGCATATTTTTATTTAAAACAACTAAATGATATTTTTAAAAGAAAATTAATTGTCTTCTTTCTAAAACTGTATTTTTGTTCAACTAAATAATATTTTAATACAGTACAAACTTTTATGGGCTTTTTACTTATAAAGACAAACAAACTAAAAAAATGATAATGCTTGAAACCCAAAAAATAGACCCCATTTAATGTGTAGGTTTGGATGTGAAGTGGGTCCTACATATTTGTTTTTAATTAACAGCTATTTTAATGTCACATACATTTGGGGGAGTTTTGGGGGTCTTTAGCATTGTCCCTAAAAAAATCTTAGAAAAAATGTTAAAGCCTAACAACTTACCAAAATGAACCAGAGAGCAATTATATTGTCATGCATGGCAATGCTTTTTCTTCCTCTCATTTTCTCTCTCTTCTCCTTCCTCCACACTGACCATCGAAAGTTGGCTGTCAACGAACTACTGAAATGAAACTCTAGGTTAGCCAGATCAAAGAGCTAGATTCGGTCAATACGACCAACGCCACCGACCAAGGCACATCACCTTTGAGGTTTTATTACTTTTTCGAACTCTATTTTTTCCTTCTAAAATCGGATATGAATCTACAAATATTATATCTGTTTCAGATCTGTTCTGATATGTTATATGTTTCAGAGCTTCAAATAGATAACATTTCATTAAAGACAAATAACATTTTAATAAGACGTATAATATTTAGCAAGACAGATAACATTATGACAGATATCAAATTAACTGAAACATATAACTTATCATCTATAGTATGCAGATCCCAAATCAAACCAAAGAAAAATGCCAAAAATAATGATGTGATGATAGATCGAATGAAAACAACAAGATTACATGTCCCGTGATGAGTATGAGTAGATCTAGTTCGAATACAACAAAAATTGGGATGAAAATCACTAAAAAATGTCATAGAATTGTTGAATAAGCCATGAGGGGCGGAGACAAAGCTCTTGGCGGCGGAGACGAAGATTCCAACAGATGTTAGAGATGGATCACATGTAGAATGCGTGTGTCATGTTTGAGGATGAAGATGATGATATTTTTGACAATAAAACCCTATATTTTAAATTTTTTTTGTTATTTTATTTAATAGTGTTTTATTATATTACACTAATATATACAAAATGCAATAATCAGTGCAATTACATTAAGGTATGTTTACATTGATTGAAGAATTACATTAAGATTGCTAATTACACCAGTGTAATTAATCACACAATGTTACAATAACCTGCATATGCTCTAACCCCATTACTTTTCTAATTTCATAACAAAAATCCCCATCACTTATTCAATTTAAATCATATCCAAAAATGAAAATAAGTTAACATTTTAACCTAACAAACTATTATAATTGTGACACGAAGAATAAAGAAACACTAACCTGTTGTGGTAGAAATCAAATTGCTGAAAGCAGAAATGGTTTAGGAAGTAAGTTAGTTAAGCTTTTATTAACTAACTGTTAATATAACTAAGTTGTTAACTAACTCTGTTAAGCTTATGTTAGTTTTTCTATTACTAAACCTACCAGCTGTCAAGCCAGGAATGGTGCATTGGTTTGTTGAATAGGTGGTTACAATTTGTAAGTGAGCAGTTATGAAATGAAATAGAATTCGTTCTTCTTCTTCTTCCTTACTCTTTTCTCTGTCTCTCTCTCTCTCTTTCTTCTATAGCAATCTAGCTACGAAATCATTTCCCTGCTTGATTAGATTTGAAAGGTGCTATCATTTGCTATCGGAGCAATTTGGTTATGGATTAAGCATATTGTTCCCTTGTCTTGCATGGCTCGTAGAAACACATATTCATCAACCACGAAAAATCACGTCAGTAATCGAAGCTTCAGTGGAAAACTTATCAGTGGCTTTGGCCAAGCAATTGACAAGTATTTCTTCCAATTTGGAGACTTAACTTGAAGCCAAACTCATGGCTGGAATTGATTTGATTCGGCGGGAATTAATCATACAGAAGGAATCTGAACCAATACAACCTGTTCAGATTGAGGAGAATGATCGATCTGAAGTAGGAATCAACCGTGATATTAATAAGATTGAAGGGCAAGATCAAAAAGGATTTCAGCAGAGATAGAGTTGGCAAAGGGTGGATTTCCCCAAATTTGTTGAAGGAGAGGATCCTCTGGCATGGGTTCAGAAGGCAGAACAATATTTCTCTTTCTACAATACTACAGACCATCAGAAGGTAATAATTTTTTGTTTCAACCTTGATGGTAATGTCCTACAGTGGTTTAGGTGGATGGATTGTTTAAAGTCCACTCCAAGATGGGATGAATTTTTGTCTATTTTCTGTAAAGAATTTGGTTCTTCTGCATATGAGGATTGTGCTGAGTCTTTGTTTAAATTGAAGCAAGTTGGGGAATTAAAGGAGTATGTCAGTGAATTTAGGCAATTGTCTAACAGAATTCTAGGGATTAGTCCAGATTTTCTTAAGAGTTGTTTCATTGGTGGGTTGAAAGCTGAACTTAAGTTTGATGTCAAAATCTTGAAACCTAGAGATGTTCATAAGGCAATTGATATAGCTGTTTAGTTGGATGCTAAACTGACTCATTTCAAGAGCAATGGATAGAAACCCAATTTTTCTAAGACAACTTCTTTAAGTACTTACCCAGCAAGATTAGTGAGCACTACAAGTTTAAAACCAGTAGATACCTATAAGAAGCTGCCAATCAATGAGTGGCCTACTAAGAGAATTACACTCCAGAGGAAGTTCAGGAAAGGAGATCTAAGGGATTGTGTTTTTATTGTGATGAAAAATACATAAGGGGTCATAAATGTGCTAGAAAGCAATTGTTGCTGTTGGAAGTTAATTTTGATGAATTTGATGCGCACAATCTTCACAGAGATACTTCAGTCACCATTCATACCCCCCCACTGCTCTGGACAGTACCTATATCCTAACTAACTAACCTATATAACCACGCAGCAAAAGAAATCAGCAACAGTAAAAGAACAGATCACAATAGTAATATTAGAGCAAGTGGCCCAAACAAACACAGCCAAGTGGACAAATTACACCCCTCCACATGCTCCCCTCTTGGCATATTTTTTAGTGATTATAGGTCTATCAGCCAACTACAGGGTGATTCTAAATGGTGGCAATGTCCACTCCAAAATTTCATCTGGTGATCAAAGTGAACAACTTTCTATGGTCAAAGATAATCTGGGTCAGATTGGAAACTCAATTGGGGATCGATCATGTACTAGGAAAAAATATAACTTCAGTACCAGCAACAATGTGGTTCCAGAGTGTCTTACATATCAAAAGAGTAAAATACCTCTTGATAGAGAGAGGTTCTTTCATTTTAATAGATGAAGATGCTTCTACAGTTGTTCCAAACACATAATCAGGGAGGATATCATCGGTAAGTCTTCTTTATCAAGTCCAAAGGCAGCTACAGGTATTGACGGAGAAGTTACGATGCAAGAACCTAGTAAACATGCTGGGCTTACTGTTGATGCTATGGATGAGGATCTCACTTTACGCCTGTCACACTAGTACACTACCAAAATTCAACCAACGGTGAATATTACAATAGAATTATCATCCCCATCAGTCCATCACTGACAAAACCAGGTAATCAATTGTGATGAACTTGAGCTGATATCGATAATTTTAGTACTTTCCAAAAAAAAATAATTTTAGCAGTATATGGAGCCAAACTTTGTAAAATTACTAAAATTTGCACATAAAGAGTTTCTTTTGTCCTTTATATTTTGCTTCAGAAAATTTATTTGCCTATAATTGTTTAAATTTCAAGAAGAAGTATGTGTGTCTGGTGGATTGCTGGGTCCTGACGGAACAAGCCGATATCTAGGAAGTGGTGCAAGCGCAGCCAAAGCAATTGATCTATGGCCATGCAGGCTAAGAATACAAATGTTGACTTGATTGCTTTTGGAGCTCATGGGAGAGGAGGCAAAGTCAAAGTTTTGAGATCCCAGAATCATTGCTCATCGGTTAGTGATAGTCTATACATTTTTATGCCATGTATCAAAATATGGATACGTTTGTAACTATGTTCTTTGCAGCCCATACCCCAATGGTTCACAGCCTCCCAATCATCTTGTGGAAGAGTATTGAATTATAGACTTGTTTTTCCAATTGATGTCATTGGCATAGTAACTAAGTCTTATTTGATTTTCCTCTATCATTATATTGTCCTTTCTGCCATTTCATCCAGGATTCTAAATATTACTATTCTCTTTGAAAATTGAGCTCGTAAATCTTTTACGCAGGATAAGGAGTCTTTACTCTTCAGCATATGCAAAGAGAAGCAAATATGAGGCCAGAGCAGGTAGCTTGCAAATAGAACACTTCTTTGGGAGGGCTAGTCAGTAATCAATTCTCCAAACACAGGGAGGGCTAGTCAGTAATCAATTCTCCAATCACATGGCTTCAGATTCCTTATCAGAGCAGTATTACGTTATCTCCAGAACATTTTCATTTTCTGTTAGTCATACATCAAGCCGGCTTGATAGTGTTATTTTTTCTGACAATGGTCCTGTAAGGACGCACAAGAAATTTCCTAGATCCTACATTACTATGAAATAAATGTTCATTGTAAACGTAAGGTTGGAGCATTTTTCTTTTGCTGGCACATATGGTATCTAAGAACACATCGTATCTGGACAAGTTTAGACTTTGATGGTTTGAAAATTCTTTTGAGAGTAATGGATTCTTGTTGCTTTCAGTCTCTGATGATGCCTGTGTATGCTAGGACTAGGAGTCTAGGACACGGAATTATTAGATATTTCCAGGATCAAAACCAGAATACTTTGGCAGTAGATATGGTTTTTTCTTTTCTTTTCTAAAACAACATTTGTTGGAGTGCACTATTGACCATTGATAGATAAATAGAGACTACTAGTTGCTCATGCTGAATTGGAGAATTTTGTAGTAGTTTAAAAGTCAGAATTGAATTTAGATATTCGCACATATTATAGGTTTTTCAGCTCCATTTGGTACAGCTATGACTAATAGAGTATACGATTTTGATTTATGTTACACAGTATATGCTGTGAAATACGTCATTTAGGTGTTTGATGAAACTGAATGTAGACCTAGAGTATAAAGTATCAATAGAGTATGACCGTTACACCAATCGTAGGGTTAGTTTGGTAGAGCATTTGCAAAGTAGCAGATATGCTAGCAGAAATGCTAGACAATTTTAGTAGTAGAAATGCTGGTTGAATGCTGAGTAGGTGTTTGGTTGTACTTTTACTGTTAACATTTGAGCTGTGTAGCATTTTCTGATAAATTACGTGCAGGGGTATTATGCATATTTGTTGTATATGCTGTATCCGAACAAACAATATAATTATTAAAAATAATATAATGACTTTTAAATTAATTAAAGATAATAATAACATATAAATTACTTAATTATCAATTTGTTAGCATTTAATTTATTTATTATTTTAATTATTTAATGAGAATGATTTTAATATCCTGTTTGTGCATTCTATCCCAATAAATCAGGGGTAATGGTGGAATAACATTAACTTATCAGGGACAAAAATGAGAACAAATTACAAATGCTCCAAAAAAGCTCCTCTAAACTAGCATGTGAGAGTTCAACGAAAATACTGGTTAAAAATCTCTCGTTTTTTGTGCTTTTCAATTGTTGTTTGGTTGAAACTAGTTTTTCTACTCAAAAGTAGTAGAAATGCTGCTCCAAATTGTGTACTAAACGGGGCCGTAGTCTCGTGATCCTAAGTTCCATTCAGAAAATGTCAAGTACGTCCATTGAATTGAATTATATTAAAAGCATTTTATTGAACTTTGATAGATATTTTTTTCTTCCCTAACAAGCGTCTCCGAGGCTCCAATTATTTTCTTGGACACAAGCAATTCATACTAGGGCTCTCAAAAAAATCCGAGAAAACCGAACCAACTGTCCGAACTACCCGTTTGGTCTATTTCACTATTTTTCCTTTCTGAAAACTGACCGATCGGATTTTTAAAAATAAAAAACCCAAATAATTGGTCCGTTTTGAATATTTTTATAAAATCTATCGGTTAAAACCGATTGACCGTCATAATAAATATTATAATATATATTTATATATACTATATAGTATATAATGATTTGTCGTTAGTATTTAGTTGACTACTCATGACTTAATAGTCTAAAGTGAGGTCTTAAAATGAGGTCTTAACTTTTAGAGATCAAAATATTTTTCTAAAAATTTGAAAAAAATATATTTGTATTTGATCTATCTTACGAACCCAATGACATATTTTTTGTTCGAAACAAAAATCAAATTCAATATGAAAAGTGCATGATAATTCTTGATCATTGGATATAAAATAAAAAACATTTCATAGACTATTCAGGTTGCATTTGATTTTTGTTTCGAACAAAAAAATATTGTTGGGTTCGTAAGACCGATCAAAACATAAATATATTTTTTTCAGATTTTTGGAAAATATTTTGTACCTTAAAAGTGAATCCTAAAAGCTAGGACCTCATTTTAGAACCTCATTTTAAGACCTCATGAGATAATTCCTCTATATATATTGAATAGAATGTTGTGATTTCAATAGTCTGATTCAAGTATTGATTATAGATTTTTTATGGATCTACTTATTCTAGATTTCTTTCTAAATTGAGGTAATAATCGAAAAACCGACCAAAGCGGAATGGTCAGTTATAACCTCATTATAACGAAAACCGATCGATCGGTTATTGGTTTTCACTAATGAAGAAAACTGAATTTTCGGGCCGGGAATGAATATATCTAATAACCGATCATACCGACTGATTGATAGCCCTAATTCATACCAAGTAATTATCAAGCAGGGACGTGGCCAAGATTTATAACGAGGGGTTGCCCTCGAAAAATATTTTGGGCTATTTATATTTTGTTTATTAATATCGAGTCCGACTGAATCTGTGGCCAATACATTGTAGATGAATAAAATGCTATAAATAACTGAAATTGAATGAAATAAACAAAGACAATTAGATGTAGCACCAATTCTTGAGCACCATAAATGAAGAGATAAAATAGACAAAATTAAAAACACAAAAATTGAGCACTATAAGTAAAGAGACAAAATAGACAAATAGAAAATGAAAATTATGTCAACTAACAGTTATATATAGTATAAATTTTTAAAAATTCAGGTGCCCCCAGTCCCTTGGTGGCTCCGTCTCTGTTATCAAGTCTATAAGAGTAACCATAATGGTGTGGTTTTGTTGGGACCAACAAAATGTATTGGAGGAATTGTTTTGCTTATGTGGTTGGGTCCATGAAATGGATTTGTACAATGGTATAAATTTATTGGTATGATTTTTAGTGTAATAAAGGTATGGCCCTGTATTGATTTAGGCATGACAACTCTCATGCCATACCGATTGGCCTAACAAAAATGGACTAACATAAAAAGTATTGTTGTAGCATCATTTTTTTTGTTGGCCCATCAAAAACCACTTTTTCACCATTCACCCCCGAAATGCACACTATTGCAAGTGCTTTAAGCTTGGGATGGCCTCAAGAAATTTAACTATTGAGTGGAGTTAAAATATATTCCTTAATTGGGTTCATGCTTTAGAGTCACAATGGGTATACAACTATGCATATGTAAATTAATTGATCAAATTAAACTTACTCACAACTAATTATGAATAGTGTTGATGTCCAAATCTACAAATTATTGAATAGTCAACGTAATTTATCTTCAGTCTTCTACAGCGGGGTCCTGCGGAACAAAGCGAGGTTAAGGATGAAAGACTTGGGCACCAGTGGAGTACTTGCCAAAGAGCCTCTGATGATCAAGTCAGTAATCGGAGAAAGTCAAGTAAAGCAAGTATATAAAAGATGTAAAGTAGGAGATGAAAGATGTGAACTATGAGCGTGAGTATGTAGATGTCAGGTAATGCAAGTATGTCGGAGTAAAGTAAATCCGTTAAAGGTGTCGAGTGTCGACTGCTAACATGAGATGTAAGGTGGGAGATAGTATTATTGAGGCTTGTTTTGGTTGGCCATGATGGGATCGTACAAAGATCAGGCGGCTCAATGTTGCAAGTCGACTGACTCGACGTGCTTGGATCAGAGGTCATATTTGTCTTATTAAGGATAGGTCCGACAATGATCTGAGATAGTTGTTGCCTCGGTGTGGTTTGGTCGTACGATTGACATGATATGAATCGTATGTATGCATGAACATGATATGCAATGGAGTTAGATTGGATGGTTGATACCTGAGACGAGCATGACCAATTCTCGCCAACTGTTCATAGCGTTGATCAACATTGTTGTTGATCACCTTGGTCATTGATCGACTTGGGCGTTGATCAACATTGGCGTTGATCGACTTGGGCTTTGATCGACTTGGTCATTGATCTTGACTTGGGCTTGGATGCCCGAGTATGAGCCGCTTGTGTGCTTTTGGACGCCTATGGCCTTGTCCAACTTATTATGGATTTGGGGTTCCGCAATTCTTTAAAGTCTACAATTGATCATATCTAATGTTGGAGAAAAAGTCACACAAATTTAAAATATGAAAAAGTAAATTTGTTGCTTGATGTGGCACATCTCTCAAACCATTGGATTCAAATTGCAAACTCTATAATTTTAAATGAATTGTGCAACTCCTAGATCCGTTTATTTATATGTAAAATACAACGTAGAGAAATCAGAATAAAAAGCTTTATGATTGAGATTGTCTCTATCAATGGACCACTATTGAATTCAATGAAGACACGTGTCCAACTTCTTTAAAAAAAAGAAGAATAGAATGAAGAATGTCATGGGAAATAGTGGAACACCACCAGACAGGCGGGTCCAAATTAATGAACACCTAATTCGAGCTTTTAAGTTTTGACATGCTGACTATGAAATGTCAAAAAGCCACCGTTTGCTTCTTTAACTTGTCTAATTTTTATTCTCTGCACGCACAGAAATGGTTTGACAAATTATTATGCTATTGCTTGCTACACGCATACCAGTAAATAGGGATGAAAAAAATTAGTTCCGATCTAGGTCGAACAACAACATGTGTTTACGAAAAATTTATATGTCCAGATCCTAATTCGGATTGGATTACGGATATATTTAATTGACCAAATTTGGATTGGTTTAAATCCGGACAAGTAAATCAGATAAAACCTAATCCGGACAAATAAATTGGACAAGATTTACGTGTTTGGGTCTAGACTTGGTTTTAAGTTCTATGGGTATTTCTATTATCGCAATTTACAAAATGGGTCATTGCTCAGTCCAGCGTGTGTGCTAATGCCACCCTGCGTTATCTCTCGCACTGGGCCTCGACCTAGGACTCAACTGGTTCATGAGAGTTGCGGGGTCTTCCATGTGGCCTAAGGTTTACCAACCAGTTGTTTGGTGAACAACTGGGTGGGTATCACGTTACCATAAAAAAAGATACATGACCAGAGATATGTCCAAGGAGTTTTGTATGTATGTACGTATACCTGTGAGGGTACGTGGGTAACATACATGTTTGGAACTCATTAAGTTTTGGGGCCATCCATGTATATATATTAAATGAGATTCCAATCTTCTCAACATTACGTATATTAGAATCTTCAAACATACCCTGGTTGGTTCCAAACTCACAAGCTCTCCTCAAGTATCCGTAGACAATGAGACATTGTGTTTCTCCATTGTACACTTGTTTTTAAGAGAAAAAATTCTCATATTCTTACTGTTTTTTCCAAAGCAAGATCGTGTACTGCAGCGTATATCAAGATCAACTGAGATTCTAAGTGCAAGAGACATTTTGTTTGCATGTTCATATATATACATACAAAGATGATACATATACCCACGTGAACCATGCATACATTTTAGAATACAATACGTGGACTAGTCTTCAATTCTTCATCGGGACTTATACAGTTATACTATAGTGTGTATATATACAGAAATTCTCTTATGTGGACCAAAAGTATAGACCAACTTTGTGAACTTGTTTTTCAACCATAGATGTAGTGGGTCTCATAATAAATGTGTGGCCCCCACTTATGTTGTGTTTTATTACAACCAGTGGATTTTGATCCACAAAATTGGTCCACACCTTTTGATCCACATAAAAGAATTCCTCTATACATACACATATTGTTACAATTTAGTGTTTCGTATATTCACCATGAATATAATACATCTTCTTATATTACAATACAACAACCCTAATTTGACCTCTGCATGATTCTAGGCTAACATTATGGACTCCCTTGATACAAGGGTTTACATATACACTTTCCATGACATGAGGATTCTCATAAAGACTACATATATACTTTCTTAAACTAATTCCATAACTCACGCCAACACATATATATTGTTTATACACGTATGTAGAGTTTCATATAAAGTGTACTAAAGTAAGGTCTTAATTTCTTCAGTGATCAGCATCAAATTAATCTAGATCAGTCAAAAGTAAATTAAATTCTTAAACTGTAGCCAAAGGCCACCGATTATCTTCCCTAAAAAGACGATTTTGTTGTGTTTAAATATCCCGGATTCTGGAAGGTCAAAGATTTGGTAGATTAAATATATATCAAAGTAATCAAACCATAATAATTAACAGTTATGATATGGAATATCAACTGTTGGATCTTTGTCATATTCAAATAACTAATCAAACCGGGTGGTCATCTCGACTTGATTAGTAGATCGACTTTACACACACATATATATTAGTCGAATATATATATATATATATATATATATATATATATATTCTCTTATATGAACAAAAAATGTGTATCAACTTTGTGAACACAAAATTCAATGATTGTAATAAAACTCAACAAAAGTGAGGGTCACACATTTGTTGTGGGACCCACTACATTTATGGTTGAAAAATAAGTCTACAAATGAATAATTCTCCTACAAGTACACAAAGTAAGGATATAAAATAAGAATATACATGTTTTCACCATTGATTTAAAACATGTGAGACCCAAAACAGTGGGATTCACTAGTCATTTTACTTAAATCAATGGTTAACAAGCTGTACTTATTTTATGTTCTTACTTTGTGTACTTATAGGAGAATTCCTATATATATAATTATATATGTCAACATATAGGGCTTAATTTCCTTGACATGTACACGTGGAACATGTAAAGCTATATATTCACCAACCCACAAATATATGTATAGCTGCCTTAGCATCCGACCATGCATGCACACAAAGTAATTAAAACATGCCGTGACAAATATATACAGAGCCGACTTTGGTACATAAGTGTCTTCTAATAACTTTAACTTGTGTGAAATTGCCAAACCTTCAAACTCTACTTTGACTTAATTAAATATATATATTCTTGGGGGAAAGACAGCATTTATATATTACCTTTGCCTCTCTTCTCCGTCCATTCTGTACGAATTGTATGTATGGAATAATGGATAAATAAGTAACAATTCAAATGGATCATGTGCATAAATATTGTATTGAAATGGGGCAAATTATATATATATATATATAAAATATTTACTTTGACTTAAATATATATATCATATGGCACCATATCGTGGCCTCATAGGATTCATATGAAATTTTGAAAACAACGCATCTGAAATTTTTTTGGATTATTTATATGTTGTTTTCTAATATACAATCCAATAAATATAACTTGATATGCAATACTACATTTTAATTGAATTACATACAAATTTATCTTGCGATCTACTTGTAATAAAATCAAAGCCCTATCGATCTTAGGATAAACTTACTCCAAATTGAGTCACTAGCTAATTAATTATCTAACTCCTAAACCCCACCTCCTGTAATTTAATTCTGGAGAGCAACATATTAATTACTCTGGTATGAATGAATTTAATTATTAATTGTATCATCTTTAATTTATTACGTGGGACAAAAATGGAATGTTCATTTTCAATAAGTAACTCAAGAATATAGGGGAAAGACAACTTTTGGTCACTGAAATATATATTCTTGAAACATTTGAAAAATGAATGACTGAGTTGAACCTGATCATATATTTCAACATATATATATATATATATGGCTTAATTTCCTTGACATGTACACGTGGAACATGTAAAGCTATATATGTATAGCTGCCTTCTTTATCAAAAGAAAATATGCATAGCTGCCTTAGCAACCAACCATGCATGTACACAAAGTAAAACATGCCGTGACAAATATAGGTACTGTTTGGGAGTGTTGTCTGGTGCTGTGAGGTGAGTTGAAACTCAAAAAGCTGTTTGACGCATCACTTTTAAAACTGTGGTGCGGTGCTGTGAGGTGCGTTTGGCGTATCCAAATTACGGTTATATTATATGACTAATAATATTAATATAAAATCACTTAACATTTACATTGTACATTAATTTAAAATAAAATAATTGACCTAATTTGATTACGTGAGACAATTCAACATATATTAAACTGTTTAGGGGTACGGTGAGGTGCTGCAAGGTAAAAAGTTGTGGTGCTGTGAGGTGAGTTTTCCTGTAAAAGCGTTGGCGTGTCACAAAAAACTGTGGTGCTGTAAGATGCGGTGCAACTGAACGCAGTGTAAACACATTGCGAAACACTATCATATACAGAGCCGACTTTGGTGCACAAGTGTCTTCTAATAACTGTAACTTGTGTGAAACTGCCAAGCCTTCAAACTCTACTTTGACTTAATTAAATATATATTCTTGAGTTACTTATACAAAATGAACATTCCATTTTTGTCCCACGTCATAAATTAAAGATGATACAATTAATAATTAAATTCATTCATACCAAAGTAACTAATATGTTGCTCTCCAGAATTAAATTACAGGAGGTGGGGTTTAGGGCTTTAATTACTAGTTAGATAATTAATTAGCTAGTGACTCAATTTGAAGGTAAGTTTATGCTAAGATCGATAGGGCTTTGATTTTATTACAAGTAGATCGCAAGATAACTTTGTATGTAATTCAATTAAAATGGTTTTAGTATTGCAGATCAAGTTATATTTATTGGATTGTATATTAGAAAACGACATATAAATAGTCCAAAAAAATTTCAGATGCGTTGTTTTCAAAATTTCATATGAATCCTATGAGGTCATGATATGGTGCCATATGATATATATATTTAAGTCAAAGTAAATATTTATATTTTATATATATAATTTGCCCCATTTCAATACAATATTTATGCACATGATCCATTTGAATTGTTACTTATTTATCCATTATTCCATACATACAATTCGTACAGAATGGACGGAGAAGAGAGGCAAAGGTAATATATAAACGTGATCTATATTGATACACATGCATGAACCATTTATATATGTGTTTGTATGTATGTATGTATGTAGGTCAAATTAAAAGGAGGCTACACAGCACAATTAATCCTTCCAAAAAGCCATTTGTCACGTTTTGGTATGACCGCGTGAAGTAATACTAGTGAAGTGTGTGATAATTGCTTGAAGACTTAAAATTAATGAGACAGGCAAGATTTTCATGCATAAGACCAAAAAGATAATAAGCATAATTAACGTTATTTCCTAATTTGAGACCTACATGGAAGGAACGTGGTTCGGGACATCCATCAAAGTGGGAACCCAAATCAAGTAATTAATTGTGTGTGTTTGGACCTTGTTAGGTGGAACACTTCCTTCCTCACAAGCAACCCAAATTATTACAAGAAATAATGAAATTAATGATTAATATGCCCCAAAATGGAATTAAGACTAATTAAATTGGGTATTGATAATGTGTGTCCTCAGAGCCCTATGTCATGTGTGATAAACACTCTCTCACTTAATTTTTTTAACTTAAAATACACGTCTTTTTCTTATGTCAATGCACATCTTTTTATCCTTATCTAGTGCCCTAACGGATTTCACGTAGTTTGGCAAATTAGCATTGTTACAAATTTCAGTATTTTTTGTTCTAGTTATCTCAATTGCTGAAATGGACGCACAAGATTTCATATAAGATCATATGAGGTCACGATTTCGCATGGATCATATTTGTCCATCTCAATCTATGAGATAGCTGGAACAAAAAATACTGGGATATCACTTTTGTTGGCCAATTGTCTATTGGAACAAAAAAAAAACACTGGAACAAAAATAGATACCCCTATAACATAATTATTCCAGGGCAGGACAGCATCAAAAACCAAAAGGATTTCCTACTTCTGGGGAAGTTTCTAATTCTCTCTTAGAAGCAACTGAAGTTTCTATAGAATATATACTAATATACAGAATAATAAGAACATAAATTGAGTCATTCCATGACAAATATAATGACGTCAGATTTTAGGCACAAGGGAATATTTGTCATACACGTGGGTCTTGTGTGTGTTTTTTTCCTTGTTCATGAGAGAGAGAGAGAGAGAGAGAGATTTCACTAAAGACGCTAGCTATCAATTACGCAGCTTGCTTGAATGTCCAAATTAAACAAGAACACATCGTCTCTGTTATTTCCGTTCATGGGTGTTGGTCTGATCAAACCTTTAGACTTTGAAATAAAGACTTTTCCTTCCTTATTTCTTTTCCAGACTCCCCTCCCCTCCCCTCCCCTTGTTCTTTTCTTGCCTATAAATTCCCACACACACTTAGCTCCTCCATCACCACTTCATATTTATCTCTTCCTGCAACACAAACAAATCCTCAAATAGTATTCATCACTTGATATACTAAAATGAGTCATCATAAGCAAGCAGTCTTGTCTGAGCTTGCAACCAATGATGGTCATGGTGAGAATTCATCTTACTTCGACGGATGGAAGGCCTACGACAAGAACCCTTTTCACCCCATCCACAATCCCGACGGAGTTATCCAGATGGGTCTCGCAGAAAACCAGGTAATTTTGCAGTTCAACCTTGATAGTTGATAGGATCTTTTTATCTTTCATTTTTCATATTTAAACTTGTTATTTAATTATGTTATATATTGTTTGTGTGTGTATATATATATATATATATTCCTGCAGCTTTCGCTCGATTTGGTTCAGAATTGGATAAAGAAGAATCCAAAGGCCTCCATATGCACTACTGAAGGAGTCAAAATGTTCAAAGAGCTTGCAAACTTTCAGGACTACCATGGTTTGCCTGAATTTAGAGAGGCAATAGCCAAGTTTATGGGGAGAGAGAGAGGTGGAAGAGTCATATTCGATCCCAACCGCATAGTCATGAGCGGTGGAGCCACCGGTGCAAATGAGACCATCATCTTCTGTTTGGCCGATCCAGGCGACGCTTTTCTTGTTCCCTCACCGTACTATCCCGCGTATGGTCCCCTTCTCTCTTTTTTGTTTTGCTAATTTTGGTGTTTACATATACATGTACGAAAATGATAAACATTCCATCAGCTGGTATCACAGTTATTTCAGCTACTAAGTTGGATGCATAGAATTTAAGTGAATTTGTGGGCTCAATATATCTCACAAGATACACATGAAATCACGTACGTACAACTCACGAGCTGACAATTGCTATCGTAATTGATATATGTTTATATATATGTATGTATGTACGTACGTACTTATGTTGGGAATAGTTGACTTTTCAACACTACTATATATTATTTTACTACTTATGGGGAATTTCACGGGTTAATACCACTTTTGCACACCGAAAGATAGTCAGTTTTTAAATTTACACATCATTATTTAAAATGTTTCAATTTGGTCATCCAATGATAAAATTGTTTCAACTTGGTCTCTCAACAGATTTTCTCACTTTGGGGCAGTCAAACTGCACATGTGGCACGTTGACTGTTCAAATATTGCTTACCACATGTACAGTTTGACTGACCCAAAGTAGAAAAATCTACCTTTGAAACAATTTTATTATTGGGTGACCAAATTGAAATATTTTAAATAACGATGTGTAAATTGACACACTGATTATCTTTCGATGTGTAAAAGTGGTATTAATTCAGAATTTCACTAAGCACTTATTTTTCACTATATTAAAGGTTTAATGGTTACCACATAAGTCAAACTTAGCTCACCAACCTAGACCAATTTGACTGATTATTAGGATTTAGGTAAAAAACATGCATTAATTAATTTAACTATGTTTTGGTCATGGAAGGTTAAGTCAACTACTTACAAGCTTTGGTCTTCCTTTGTAAATACTAATCTAAATTAATCCAAAAAATTAATGAAATAATTGACACTACCCATAATTTCCAGATAGTTCAAAGGGCGCGCAAGCAAATTCTTGGATGGCAACTTATTTGGAAAATTTGGAGAACTTTTATGTAGGCAAATGCTGTTTTTCTTCCAAGTAATTAGTGAATTTTAGTCATATATTGAATCAAACTCTTCATTTTCTAGTATATTCCTTGTTTGACAAAGAATAACAAACATTGGACAGTTTTACTCAAAAATGTTTTTGTTTTCCTTTTTGAATACTATTGCAGATTTGATCGAGACCTTCGATGGCGAACCAGGGTACAGATCATACCTGTAGATTGTGATAGCTCAAACAATTTTCAGATAACAAAAGAAGCACTTGAAGCAGCATATGAAAGGGCACAAAAAGCTAACATCAATGTGAAAGGATTGATCATGGTGAACCCATCAAACCCACTTGGGACAGTATTGGACAGAGACACACTAAGGAGTTTGGTCACATTTGTGAATCAAAAGAACATTCACCTTGTCTGCGACGAAATTTACGCGTCCTGTGTCTTCAGCTCCCCCGGTTTTGTAAGCGTCGCAGAGATTGTGCAAGAGATGGCTGATCGCTGCAACCGCGACCTTATTCACATTGTTTACAGTTTATCTAAGGACTTGGGTTTCCCTGGCTTTAGGGTTGGCATTGTCTATTCGTACAATAATGATGTGGTGAGTTGTGGCCGGAAAATGTCCAGCTTCGGATTAGTCTCCTCGCAAACTCAATACTTGCTAGCTGCAATGCTTTCCGACGATGAATTTGTCGACAATTTCCTCACGGAGAGCGCCAAGAGGCTCGCTAAGAGACATGGGATTATCACTAAGGGACTTGAAGAAGTTGGTATTAGTTGCTTGAAAAGCAATGCTGGTCTTTATGTTTGGATGGATTTGAGGCATCTACTTAAAGAAGAGACATTTGAAGGTGAAATGGTGTTGTGGAGAGTCATTATTGACAAAGTGAAGCTCAATGTTTCTCCGGGCTCTTCTTTTCATTGCGTCGAGCCGGGTTGGTTTAGGGTATGCTTTGCAAACATGGATGATGAAACAGTCCAAGTGGCTCTCAAGAGAATGCAAGCATTTGTTGGTGAAGGAGAGGAGCGAAAAGAGGCGCCGTTGAAGAGGCAGCGCTGGAAAGAGGATCTCAGTCTGAGCTTCTCCGCTCGGAGATTCGAGGAGGGTGTCATGTCTCCACATTCTCCAATCCCTCACTCACCCCTTGTTAGGGCAAGGAATTAAGCTCCATCTCTCTCTCTCTCTCTTTCTCTCTCACTCATGAAGGCTATGGAATAACCATTTTTTCCCATTAGTCAAGCTATATAAGCTTTTTTTTTAAGGATCTAAAATGTTGTTTGTGTGTTGGATCGTATTTATTTTCAAGTTGTCCATAGACAACTAATCTGGGGAAGAAGTTGTAATTGTGCTATCTGTCTGTTTTCATGTTCCCGATTTCTAAATTGTAATGCTTCACAATGACGCTCAATTGGCTCTTTTTGATAAGTACAATTGTTTCTATAATATTTATCTCCTTAAAACTAGGATTATAAAAGTTATCGACAAAATCGAACGTTGGGTTAACCGACCAAGTGGTCAGATTTGGTCAAAAAATTTACATATTTATTTGTAGAACCCATCGAAAATCTAAAAAATTGAGAATAACCAACCAACTGGTTGGTGAAATTTATGTCAAAAAATTGAAAAAAAAAATCGATCATTATCACCCTTACTTAGAATAATCTTCACCATGATTATACATAATATTAGTTTTTAAAATAATTAGAGTTTTCTTTTTCACTTCTCGTTCTATATAACATTGCAATCTCATTCATTCTTATGCCCACTATAAAGAGATATTTTACAAGTTACTAATATATGCCATAGCTAATGCATTAAACAAACATCTCATTATGATATATATATATATATATATATATATATATATATATATATATATATATATATATATATATATATATACGTCAAAAATAGGCCCGACCCTACTAGACGAATCAGTTAGTCAGACCAAGTTCTTCCTTCCTGATCGGTTGCCTTCCTTTCTGCACAATAAGCAAACGTAAGCTTCGGTAGGGCCCCGAGGGTGTGCTCGGGGGGACCTCTCCGACGCTCAAGTCAGTACGGTACTAAACTTGGGAGGATGGCTCGCTATTTGGAGCTCTGCCTCTTGCTCAGTAAGTAAATTTGAGTGCAGGAGTTAGCCTCTTTACCTGAGAATGGAGGTCCCCTTTTTATATGCGCCTGAGCAGTTTGAGTTGTAGTAGGTGTCAGACTCTCTCTCATTGGTTTGCTAGAGGGTCTTTCGGAGGGTAAATTCCCTATGTATCCCTCTCCAAAAAAGAGTAGGCCTCTGCCTGGGAGTTAATGTCCTGTTTGGACTCTTCCTTGGTAAAATGACCTTAGTAAGGTATGGCCGAACCTTACTACCTAGGTCAGATGGGACAAACCACATCGGTAGGAAGGAGTGTCTTAGGAAGGTCGGTCATGACCTTCCTACCACGCGGTCCAGACATCTTACTCTAATGAACAACCGAAGTAGTGCCTTCAATCTTGTAGTTCGGCCTCTTCTTGGTCATACCGAAGTAGCTACTTCAATCATACCGAAGTAGGAACTTTGGCTGCTGATTGATCTTGGCATTGCTGTTACTTATGTGTCACATGTCCAACTTTTATTGGTGGGGTAATTTTGGTATTATCATATGCCCCCTACACTCTCATCGATACGTCTTTTGGCGAATTGATGGGAGGGTAATTATAGCCTGTATTTATCTCAATGTAGCTTGAGATTCACGACCTTTTACTCTCTATTTTAACGAGCCTTTCCGCGCTATTTTTTATTTTTCCGTCTAAGTGGCGACGTGCCTTCAACTGGGATGACCTAGCTTGGTTACTTTCCTCTGCGTGTCTCCTTGGCCATTCTTTTGAGACTTGTGTATTTTAACCAAGTCATTTGTTCTGAGGAGACTTTATCAGGGGGAAGAGCTTCTCTGGCTGGGTCTTTTCCCTTCCTTCATCTTTCTCTGTTATGAGCACATGAATGACCGAACTGACCTGGAGGGCCGAACAGGTCTAGTTGGCCGAGCTGACCTAGTTGGCCACGCTAACCTAGTTGGCCGAACTGACCCAGTGGGATCACTTGGTCCTCTGAGTTGGACTTATGATTTTTTACAAATCTTTTGGGGCGACTGACCTATTTGGCCGAACCGACCTATTTTGACTGAGCTAGTCTAGGTGGGACACTTTGGTCTTATTTTGGACTTGGAAAATTTTTACAAGTCTTTTGGGCAGACTGACCTTACCGAGCTGAACTACCCTAGATGGGACACTTTGGTCCTATTTTGAGACTTAGAATTTTTCTAAGCCATTTTGGCCGAAGTGACCCTTTGGGCTAAAGCGACATAGGTTGGCCGAAGTGGGCTGAAGCGACCTAGGTTGGCCGAAGTGGCTTAGTTTGGCCAAAGTGGCCTAGGTTAGCCGAAGCGACCTAGGTGGGCCGAAGCGGCCTAGGTTGGCTGAAGTGACCTAATTGGCCGAAGCGTCATAGGTTGACCGAAGCAACCTAGTTTGGACGAAGCGGTAGGTTGGCCAAAGCGTCCTAGGTTGGACGAAGCGGCCTAGGTTGGCCGAAGCGTCATAGGTGGGCCGAAGCGGCCTAGGTTGGCTGAAACGTCTTAGATTGGACAAAGCGGCCTAGGTGGAATGAAGCGGCCTACTTGGATGAAGAGGCCTAGGTGGGTCGAAGTGGCCTACGTGGGACCTCTTTAGTCCTTTTTGGGACTTAGAATTTTTCTAAGCCATTTTGGCCGAAGTGACCCTTTGGGCCAAAACGACCTAGGTTGGCCGAAGCGACCTAGGTGGGCCGAAGCGGCCAAATTGGCTGAAGTGTCCTAGGTTGGACAAAGCGACCTTGGTGGGCCGAAGTGGCCTAGGTCGGACCTCTTTAATCCTTTTTTGAACTTGGAATTTTTCCCAAGTCTTTTGGGCCATACTGGCCTAAGTGGGACACTTCAGTCCTGATTTGGACATAGAATTTTTCTAAGTCATTTTGGCCGAAGTGACCGTTTAGGCCGAAGCGACCTAGGTGGGTCGAAGCGGCCTAGGTTAGCTGAAACGTCCTAGATTGGACGAAGCGGCCTAGGTTGGCCGAAGCGTCCTAGATTGGACAAAGCAGCCTTGGTGGGCCGAAGTGTCCTACGTGGGACCTCTTTAGTCCTTTTTGAGACTTCGAATTTTTCTAAGCCATTTTGGCCGAAGCGACCTACGTTGGCCGAAGCGAACTAGGTGGGCCGAAGCGGCCAAATTGGCTGAAGTGTCCTAGGTTGGACAAAGCGACCTTGGTGGGCCGAAGTGGCCTAGGTCGGACCTCTTTAATCCTTTTTTGAACTTGGAATTTTTCCCAAGTCTTTTGGGCCATACTGGCCTAAGTGGGACACTTCAGTCCTGATTTGGACATAGAATTTTTCTAAGTCATTTTGGTCGAAGTGACCGTTTAGGCCGAAGCGACCTAGGTGGGTCGAAGCGGCCTAGGTTAGCTGAAACGTCCTAGATTGGACGGAGCGGCCTAGGTTGGCCGAAGCGTCCTAGATTGGACGAAGCAGCCTTGGTGGGCCGAAGTGTCCTACGTGGGACCTTTTTAGTCCTTTTTGGGACTTCGAATTTTTCTAAGCCATTTTGGCCCAAGCGACCTACGTTGGCCGAAGCGAACTAGGTGGGCCGAAGCGGCCAAATTGGCTGAAGTGTCCTAGGTTGGACAAAGCGACCTTGGTGGGCCGAAGTGGCCTAGGTCGGACCTCTTTAATCCTTTTTTGAACTTGGAATTTTTCCCAAGTCTTTTGGGCCATACTGGCCTAAGTGGGACACTTGGGTCCTGATTTGGACTTGAAATTTTCACAAGTCTTTTGGGCCGAACTGGCCTAAGTGGGACACTTCGGTCCTGATTTGGACTTTGAATTTTCACAAGTCTTTTGGGCCGAACTGGCCTAAGTGGGACACTTCGGTCCTGATTTGGACTTTGAATTTTCACACATATGCCCCCCGGACCGAGGAAGAGTATGCCCGCTCTGGTTCTATGTTGGTAAGAGGAGTCATCTGTTGCCAAGGAGGATTCCTTGTTGAGTAAAATTCTTTGCCGAGGAGGTCTCTTTCCTTCTGTCTGGCAATTGAAAGGCCGTATTGGAGCAAGTTAAACCGGGAGGACGAACTAGTTCGTGCTATACCAGGAGGGAGGCCGAACTGGTGGTGTGCTCTATTTGGTGGCTGAACTAGTGTGTGTTCAACTGGTATGTGCTCTATCAGGTGGCCAAATTGGTGAGCGCTGAACTAGTAGGCTGAAGTAGTGCATGCTATCCCAGGTGGCCGAACTAGTGAACACTAAACTAGTAGGCCGATCTAGTTCCGCATCCGACAATTTGTTGATGAAGATTTTTTTTTTCAATGAGGTACATTTTCTTCTTTCTATTTGGTAATTTTCTTGAGGTAGATTTTTTGAGGAGGAAATGTTCATTTTTCTCTGAGGAGATCTTCCTTCTATTTTGAGGAGACCTTCCTTATATGAGGAATTTTTCATTCTCTTCTGATGAGGTCATCATTCTTTCGAGGAGACTTTCTTTCTTCTGAGGTGATCTTCCTTCTGAAGGAGACCTTCTTCATTCTCTAAGGAGGTTTACCTTCTTCCGAGGAGACTTTCTTCCTTCTCTGAGGAGGTCTACCTTCTTTCGAGTAGACCTTAATTCTTTTGAGGAAATATTACTTCTGTGAGGAAGCCTTCTTCCTTCTCTAAGGAGGTCCACCTTCTTCCGATGAGACATTCCTTCTTTTGAGGATGTATTCCTTCATCCGATGAGACATTCCTTCTTTTGAGAAGGTCTTCCTTATTTGAGGAGACATTCATTCTCTTCTAAGGAGATCTTCCTTCTATGAGGAGACCTTCTTCCCTCTCTAAGGAGGTCTATCTTCTTCCGAGAAGATCTTCATTCTTCTGAGGAGATATTCCTTCTAAAAGGAGACCTTCTTCCTTCTTTAAGGAGGTCCACCTTCTTCCGAGGAGACATTCATTCTTCTAAGGAGATCTTCCTTCTATGAGGAGACCTTCTTCCCTCTCTAAGGAGGTATACCTTCTTCCGAGGAGATCTTCTTCCTTCTCTAAGGAGGTCTACCTTCTTCCGAGGAGACTTCCATTCTTCTGAGGAGATCTTCCTTCTCGAAGGAGGTCTACCTTCTTACGAGGTGACCTTCATTCTTTTGAGGAGATCTACCTTCCGTGAGGAGATCTTCCTTCTATTTTCTAAGGAGGTCTACCTTCTTCCGAGGAGACCTTCATTAGTCGGAGGAGATATTTCTTCTGTGAGGAGACTTTCTTCCTTCTCTAAGGAGGTCTACCTTCTTCCGAGGAGACCTTCATTCTTCTAAGGAGATCTTCCTTCCGTGAGGAGACCTTCTTACTTCTCTAAAGAGGTCTACCTTCTTTCGAGGAGATCTTCTTCCTTCTCTAAGGAGGTCTACCTTCTTCCGAGGAGAATTCCATTCTTCTGAGGAGATCTTCCTTCTCGAAGGAGGTCTACCTTCTTACGAGGTGACCTTCATTCTTTTGAGGAGATCTACCTTCCGTGAGGAGATCTTCCTTCTCTTTTCTAAGGAGGTCTACCTTCTTCCGAGGAGACCTTCATTCATCTGAAGTATCGTTGTTTCTTCTTGGTCTAACTTTGTGAGTATCTTTTGGGAAGTTTACTTTCCTTCCCACAGACGGCGCCAAACTGATGACGTCAAAAATAGGCCCGACCCTACTAGACGAATCAGTTAGTCAGACCAAGTTCTTCCTTCCTGATCGGTTGCCTTCCTTTCTGCACAATAAGCAAACGTAAGCTTCGGTAGGGCCCCGAGGGTGTGCTCGGGGGGACCTCTCTGACGCTCAAGTCAGTACGGTACTAAACTTGGGAGGATGGCTCGCTATTTGGAGCTCTGCCTCTTGCTCAGTAAGTAAATTTGAGTGCAGGAGTTAGCCTCTTTACCTGAGAATGGAGGTCCCCTTTTTATATGCGCCTGAGCAGTTTGAGTTGTAGTAGGTGTCAGACTCTCTCTCATTGGTTTGCTAGAGGGTCTTTCGGAGGGTAAATTCCCTATGTATCCCTCTCCAAAAAAGAGTAGGCCTCTGCCTGGGAGTTAATGTCCTGTTTGGACTCTTCCTTGGTAAACTGACCTTAGTAAGGTATGGCCGAACCTTACTACCTAGGTCAGATGGGACAAACCACATCGGTAGGAAGGAATGTCTTAGGAAGGTCGGTCATGACCTTCCTCCCACGCGGTCCAGACATCTTACTCTAATGAACGACCGAAGTAGTGCCTTCAATCCTGTAGTTCGGCCTCTTCTTGGTCATACCGAAGTAGCTACTTCAATCATACCGAAGTAG
The DNA here is from genome assembly GCF_013401445.1 of Tripterygium wilfordii. Lineage (NCBI taxonomy): Eukaryota > Viridiplantae > Streptophyta > Magnoliopsida > Celastrales > Celastraceae > Tripterygium > Tripterygium wilfordii. Next base: position 12,390,239 of record NC_052239.1, on the reverse strand, counting down.
GAACTTTGGCTGCTGATTGATCTTGGCATAGCTGTTACTTATGTGTCACATGTCCAACTTTTATTGGTGGGGTAATTTTGGTATTATCAATATATATATATACACATATACATATACATATATATATATAGCGACTCTCCTATGCGCAGACGTGTATTTTGTAAACTTTGCGGGCTTCCAACATGGATTGTCCGAAAACGAAAATGACTTATATATTATGACATGCATTCCAAGCCATATATTAAAGGCAACTATGTGCATCCATGACGTGTCACAATGCCAAACTGTGAAATTCCAAGTCATGTCATCGACGGAAATAATATTCAAATGTTAATGGAATGATACCTATGTTAATAGACACTTATCTAATGAATATATTTTGTGGTCATCCATAAAAAAGAAGATCTTTATTATTTTATTGTTTGGAGCTCTTTAGTTAGAGATGGGTTGACAAAAAAATCAATTCTGAGTTGGACAACAACACGTGTTTATGAAATATTTACATATCCGGACCTTAATCCGGATTGAATTTCGAACGTACTTAATTGACCAAATCTGGATTGGTTTAAATGCAGACAAATAAATCGGATAATAACCTAATCTGGGTTAAGGTCCGGACAAGTAAATTGGAGAAGATTTCTGTGTTTGGACCTAGATTTCGGACATATACTTATGTTCATACTTGATTTAATCTGGGTCGGGACAAATTTTATCATCTACATCGGACAAAGTATGTCACCCCTAGTTATATATGGAATACAAAAAAGCATGAAATCGTCTATTTTGTTGTTGAACAGGTCAAATATTGGATCGGATATGCACTACAATGAGAGGTTAAAAAGTTGTTTGTCTTTTTTGTATTGCTGATGAGACACAGTGTCCCCCCAACACCATTTTTGTTTCACACAAATCTGGTTGTGTTTTGGCTGATGTGAAGACTCCAATATTGCATCAATAATGTCCTTGGTCATACCTGATCTCTAAGAAGAAGATGATGATTATATATTTTGTCTGGTGAGTTGGGGTTTAGTCATTATGTTGTTGATGTATGGCATCTAATGAAAGCTTGTTTATTTACCTTGTATGGATGAAACATATGGATTTCCTAAAAATTTACTTTGTTCCATATTTTCACCAGGATTGGATCGGAAGAGATGCACCAATCACGGCAGCAAATGCATGTATAATTCTCTAATTATTATATATAGATGATTGACTTCGATTATGATAGGGATCACAATAAGTGGTATCCCTGGTATCCCAGTTGCTGAACTGTATATACAAGATTTTATATGCATAATGTGAAGTGTGTAATTTTACATGAGTCTTGTACGTCTTAACTAAATAACTGAGATAATTATAATATCAAATGCTGAGATGTTTATGTTTATCATTTTCGGATTTATAATAGTTGATGAGCATGCACATCATCTCTTATTACTAGACACGAGTCTATCAATGGAAGGGATTGTTGGCCCCAAAATTTCACAAACATATAGGACAAAAATATTGGAATTTATGTTTCTACGTACACCATGACTCTGTGTTCTCAATTCTCATGTATATATCCACTACAATATTTATTTGACTTTTTTTATTTATTGATTATGATCTTATCCAATACATGGGCATTGCTTGCACGTTTGCTCTAAAGATTTTGCTAACGGATGTTGGACAGTAGTAGTACTGTAGTCTCAGTCATCAGTTTCAAGATATAAATCCGCAAATTATATTAACTTACGTACCTCAATCTCATCTTTAATTTAAAACATGTTATCACTTTTGAAAACACTTAAAAAATAGAGTGCACAAATTATTAAGTTGCGGACGTCCGCACTTTATACACACACATGAAAAAGGGGTAGACATCTTGCTTGAATGCATGTTCTTCATTTCTTGGTTATGGTAATCAAAGGCTTCAATTAATTGATTTTTATCTTGAGAAATATTTGAAAGAAAGTATTTAACAATTTTTTTCCACACGCAGATGATCATATGATCCATCTACAATGGGCCTCACAAATCGCTAAAACTATAAAGAAAGTAGGATTAAAAATATGGGAAAATTTCAAGCCCGATACCTTTAAGGAGTCTTTTGGATATATAGGTCCACTCAAAAAATACATGGACACATAAGTACTTATGAAAATGTCAATTACATCACTCTCCGTTATGTATCAGTTCATGTTACTGTTTAACATGAAAGAAAAAGTCTCAAATCCAGACGATTCCGACGATGGTTCTCTACATTACAACCGTCGTTAGACTCCTCTCATTGAAACGCACAGTGCGACGGTGGTGAATGTGGAGGTGCAATAGTGGTGGAGGAGGGACGGTGGCGGTGGCTTTGGCGGAGATAGAGGCGGACATATGCAAGGGTGGAGATGGAGGTAAACGTGATAATGATGAAGATGGAGAGTAGGTGTCTTAGACTTAGGTATTTTTATGTCCATGCCTATTAAAGAAGAAGGGAAAATGTGAAATTATGTAATTATTATTTTCTAAAAGAGGTATTTATTTAAAAAAAATGAATTTTTGTTAGACCTATGTGTCCAATATTTGTCAAGCGAGCATGAACGACATTTTCCGTGAATAAAATTGTTCATGATAGATGAATAATTCCCATTTTAGTACACGAGCAAAGGTAAAAAAGACAAACAAATCGATTTTCAATTATCTCATTTTTTAAAAATTTCTTTTAATAATTATGAAGAGGTTTGAACTATGAACCTATGACCTAATTATGTTGACGGGATTCAATTACTTCCAACTGTTGATATTTGTATATATTTAAAAGAGTTTTATGTGTGTTGAACATGAGTTGAAAGGTAGGACAGTAGTTAAGGTTTTGGAAATTATGTCCTAAACTCAAGTTTTGGGAATTGTATCCTAGACTCAAGTTCCAATCTTACTATATTATATTGGTAGTCCTTGTCGTACATAACCAAGCATCCCTAGATATTCATAATTATTTTTCTTTTCTTAATCGAAACTTCAAAACATTTTATCTCTCAAAATACATGTTAAATTTCTAAAAAAAATACGTATTCAAAATCAGCATGTAGGGTTCGTTTGATAGAAAATTTTGACAGTAACATATATTGTAGTATATATTGTCTACAATATATGCTGGTAATAAATAGTAACATATATGGTTCATGTAATGCTGGTAGATGTTTGGTTGTGTTTTTGTTGATAGCATATCAGTGTTAAAATTGTTGTGACAAATTATGTGCAGGGGTATTATGCAATCCAGTGGTAACATATTCAAATAAATAGGAAAATACATAACAAATAATTTAAAATATTAATAAAAACATTGAAATTTATTTTAAGATTTTTATTTATAATATTAATAATGAAAGTATCATTATCTCGGCTAGGACATAACATTAATTTACTAATTAATTTTTATTTATAATATTAATAATAAAAGTCCCATTATCTCGGTGAGCACATGACATTAATTTATTATATTAATAATAAAAGTTCAATAATCTTAATAATAGAAGTCCAAATAATATAAGGACATAATAGAAAACACACTCAAAATGGTTTGAGAATTGTTCAATTTGGAACAATTCCAAAATGACAATAAAATGGTCTTGGAGTACTCAAAAATTGTCTAGGAATTCTAACCCAAAAAATTTTGTTTGGTGAGTCAAAACAATATATTGTACCAAACAATATATTGTTGTGTAAAATTATTGCCCAAACAAGCCCGTAAAACACTTTTCAAGAAAATCCATTGTCGATATTTTTCGTCTAGTCATACTTTATTACACTATATGAATAATAAAAACACGAGCATTTATTACATTATATCGGTCTCTTATTAAATTGTTTCACACTCTTATTATATTATCTAGGCCACCTATTATATTATTTTTTCAATAAACCAAACTTTTTTCAAATTGTTTTTATAGGAGCGTCCAAATTGTTTGTGGTAAGCTAAACTCGTCGGAATCGAGCTCAGGATAGTAAGACAAGACGGAATCTGCTCTCAGTGTCACCGAAAAACAAAAATTTAGTAAGATCCAAGTCGGGGATTTTCTGACGACTGTGCATAGACCTTTATGACATTGTTTTGACATTTTATTACGTTGTTTCAGCCTTTATTGCACTGTTGTAGACTCTTTATTTTCATATATATCTAGCTGGCAAGATTATGGATAAATAGTTGTATGGAAGTTTAGCATTTTCGATATTATATATATCAAAAGATGGGTGGTTCTGATTTTTTGGTCAATAAAAAATTCTTGCGATTCTTGGTGATCTTGTATGCAAAGAGCATTCATCATAGAGAATCTATGTTGTTTTATCCCGGGGCGCCGTTGCTATTCACTACTAGCACAATTCAGAGGCAGAGCCACGAAATCGTCTTAAAGAGAGCGATCTAGTTCGTGACTCAGCTATCATCTCAAACTTGGTTCCATTTTTCTTATTTGCATAATTTTGAGATAATATTAATCAATTTTTGTGGTAGTACTTCAATACACCAGCTCATATCCTTGTAGGGCTACAAATTAGCCGAGGGGTGGTTGTGCTCGCGAACTGGCCCGATTGAACCTCCAATTAGTGTCCGTTTGAGAAGGTAAACAAACGAGTTTGAACATATTTTTTAATCCCGATAGATAAACTAGTCAAGCTCGAACAACCGTGTATTCAGTTATGTTCGCGAACAAGCTCGTTTATTTTGTTCGCGAATAAGTTTGGTTAAGTGCTCTAAAAATATTTGTTTAGCGTTCGTGAACAAGCTTGTGCACTCCAAAAAAAACACGTATATTATTAAGCATATTCCTTTGATAAATTTGTTCATGAACATGCTCGTTAAACTCCTGAACAAACTCGTTCATATTATTAATCGAACCATGCAACGTCGAACATGCCTTTGAATTGAACATAAAATCTCAAGCTCGTCTAATTAAAGCTCAGATTGAGCTTGAACTCGCTAAAAACATTAAGGAACGAGCTCGAAAAGGCAAAGCTCAGCTCAACTCGGCTCATTTACAGTCCTATAACCCTGATAACGTTAAAAAAAAAGAAGTTCAGAGCCGGATCTGATAGTTCTTTAGGACTTCAACTAGAACAATTAAGGTCCTAGGTTCGAGTATACTCTCAGTCTCTCTCGTTATTAGCAATAAAAATGGTGATTTATCAATAACTAAAAAAGGAAAAGAAAAAGGTGGCTACAATATAAAAGTTGTTTGAATGTGAAAAGGTAAAAGGGAACCATCAATTTTGACAAAATTAATTTTTGTTTGGAAGCATAAACATTTTCTTAATTTGAAGCCCCCTTGTATTCCAAGGCTTGTAAGGGATTTGAAGAGATTGGTTGTATATTACCCATTTTTGTATACTAGTCTTGTCTTGTGTTTGTAATTGAGATACCAAACTACTGGGATATCTATCATTACTGTAACCAAATTATAATATAAACAAGTATAGCCATTAAGTGAGGTCAGATCAAACAAATTATAATATAAACAAGCATAAACAAGTATAGATTGGTAACCTAACCCTATTCATGTATGGTTGGTTGTTGTTGCTGACTTGAGACATTACAATTGAAGGAATATGACCCTTCAATTGCTATGAAACACACATGCAGCATAGAGAGAAACAAATTGTTGAAGGAATATGTATGATTCAAATGTGACCCACCAATATCATAATGACTTCCCAGACCTGTTGAGTTTCTTGCTTTTCAGCTGCCTCTGTCCCATCCCATGCACCCTCCCTACGTCTGAAAGGGCCATTGGATTTGGACCCTCAATTGAAAAGCACAAAAATTGATAGTCATATTGTTCATGACTAAAGAACAACTTGAAGAGCTACTAGTGTTTAAGACCCAACGGAGAGAACTCATCATGTCAGCTTCTCCAATCACATTATTCAGAACAGAAGCTCCTTGTTCACAATGGATTCAAACTTTGTACATGTCATGCTCTTGTAGGGTGCATCAATGTACAGGCAAGAGAAAGTCTATACATATGATATTCATTTTGGCAAAAATGAATTGACTACACAACTTAAACTAGTCGAATATATAGAGATCAATCAACTATAACATATTGTTCAGGCAAAACTGATTGATTCTTGTTAATTTAAAGGTAATTGTTGTATTCAAAGTGAATTCAAGAATATACACAACAACAACACATATATGTAAATAGATCAATGAGGCATCACCAAATATATACAATACCTCCCATTCCACTTGGATGTTGCCTCCTACGCGCCTTTGCAGGCACTGATCATAAGAGCTTAATCAGAATTCGGAACATAAGAGAATCACGGCCTGCCTGTTTAACAAATAACACAGGGATTTGGATTCTCTTCCATACTCTGGTCATAGTAATAACTGGTCATGTGAGGATTGTATGCTCTGTAGGCCTTGACTAGTTCCAAAACAGGATCTGGTACTGGTGGCTGCTCTTTCTTCTTCTGTTCTTCTTTCTTCTCTTCCTCCTTTTTGGGTTCTTCCTTACTGGGTTCTTCTTTCTTGGCTTCCTCCTTCTTGGGTTCGTCTTCTTTCTTTGCTTCTTCCTTCTTTGGTTCTTCTTTCTTCTCGGGCTCTTTTGCTGGTCCTATTGAGACTATGTCTGTTTGCCAATATTTGCGCAACTTGCTAACTACATTCACCGGATCAACTGACCCAATTACTGTCAATTTCTTCTCTTTCATGTCCATGGAGATCGAATCGATTCCTAAATAAATCAAATAACTAAAACTCATTAAGCAACATAAGAACAAAAGGAGAAAAGCAAATCCATTTTTCAATGATAGGCAGAAAATAAGAGACACCCTTTGATTGGGTAAAGTTTAACAGCTACTGTATAAGATTTTGTTCATCAACTTTGGCAAGGATTCATTTCAGGAGAAATAGAAAAAGAAACAAGAAAAGAACTTTAATTCAAATAAAAGGAACCAAAATCCAATTGGTAACAGTCAAAACATGAATTTTCAATCTAAGCAAATACAATATTAAGACAAAATTGTTATACCAGAAAGAGTAGAGACAGTCTTGAGAGCCTTCTGCTTGCCTTTGTCATCATGTAAATCCAACTTTAATACAACCTTCTGCATAAACAAATTCAACAGATCCACATCAAACCAATCAGGCTACATAAAAGCAGCACATACACAAATACATGTTGTTTTTTTTTCTTTTAGTATTAGAACATTTTGACAAAACACGGAAATAGTCAGAGAAAGCAAAGGTGAATGAACAAAATCAAGTTTAAGGATGCAAACTCAGAATCAACCAAGCCTTTAATAATCTTTCAATCAGAGAAGCAAACTAGACTACACTGAACTAATATCCCAAAATCTTGCTTTACACAGGAAAAGTGTGATTTATAAAGAGACCTTTACAATACACATGATCTATTCGACTAAATGCCTGAACCAAGAATCAAAAAATGGATATCCAAGTAGTATGCCTTTAATTCCTAAACCATCACAAAAAAAAAAAAGACAGAGAAAGTCCAGCTCGGTAAATGAGTAGGTCCTAAGTGGGAAACAAACCTTCATTGGTGGATTGCCTTTACAGAGATTCTGTGCGCAGATCGAAAACAGAGAGGAGAAGGTTAGAGAGAGTCGGGAGATAAGACCGAATAGGGAGTATTAATGCTGTTTCTTGAAAAGAAGTATAAAATAAAGGAAGAGAGAGACAAAATCGAATCATTCGGTGTTAATGATGCTGAGGCGTAAGCAAACTTGAAAATGACTTGGATCATGCAGGATTAGGTCTTGGAGGGATGCTCGGGTGTGTACGGTAGTTTTTTTAAATTATAAATTTATGATAGTCGGTCTAAAGTATCTAACTATATTTTAATTCGAAACAAAAATTAAATTTATTGTGTTCGAAATATCAAATGATGAAGTAAACACATAGAAAATTCATGTATACACTCATGCCTCTAGTGAGACTTGAACCTTAGTTCACAACAAGGTGTGTAATCTTTCGTCCCGTCAATTGCCACGCAAGTGAGAAGTTTGTGGGAACCACAACAAGCCGACCACATATGTGTAATGACATAATAAAACTCGTAATATTCCATAATTTTGATTAGATGTTCAAGATTCGATTCCAATAAAAAACATATTTGTGAGTGATATTTAAAATAAAAAAAAAAAGAAAAAAGATATGCAATAGTTTTATCAATGCAGGTCTTGAAATTGTGATCACCACCACAATTGATGCTGATGAAAAGCAATATTGCATTATTGAAGGTCCCCCTCATTCTTGTTATTACGTATCAACGTATGTGGTCATAATAATTGTTCTTTTAGATTTTATACGTATAGAAATCTAAATTGCTTAAAGTGGTCTTCAACCAAAAAAGACAAGGTTCAATATTAATTTCTTTGAAAAAGATAAAAATCACGGCAATTGGAATCCCAATTATATTAGTCGTTAAGGTGTCTACATGCACATCAAATCTTATGCATACACCTCAACAACTAAGATAATTGAGAAATAGCTCAGTTGTTAAGATCCGTAACACTTCTGATGATAAAGCAATTGGCCCAGCTAAGTTTTAACATATCCCAAATTGATCAAAAGCTTCTAAAGAAGTTATTTGACCCAACTTTATACATTTGATATTAAATTCAAGGGTGGATCATGTCTTTGGGCTATAATAGCAGATTAGAGCAACTCCAGTAATAAAAACTATATCAAGCACTTCAAAATCATTCTCTCTCTTCTACTCTCTCCTACGTGGCATAACTTAATTGGGTGAGTGGGTCCCACAATATACACTATTCATCAACACTTCATATTCATCTTCTTTATTTTCTCTCTCTTACTTTTTATCATCTCTTTCTTATTTTTCATCATCTCTCTTCCTTTTCATCACCTCTCTCTTCCTTTTTATCATCTCTTTCTTCCTTTTCATCATCTTTCTTCATTATTCATCAACTATATACATACTTCATATTTCAAGTGTCATTTTTAACAACAACCTATATTTCAAGTGTCATTATCAAGAAAGTGTGTTTTCAAGTGTTCATTTTCTTCCATTGTAGAACTTTAGCATTCTAAATTTTCCATAAAGTTCACTTTTCAACACTTGAAAATGTGTTATCAAGTGTCCATTGGACATACTCTTAGCAGTCGTATACATCCAAAAAAGTGTAGTAACCCTATCATGATGCAACAGCCTAGCCGACCTACGTACTTTCAACTGACAGCCAAAGAGTGGACTTGTATGGTTCACATTTTTAATATTATCTACCATTCAATTCAATCAAAACACGATAAAAAAAAATACCAGTCAATTCAATCAACTCAGACGAGCTACAGTAGGGTGTTTTTTTTTTTCCCTTTCATTTATCCAGTTGAAAACATTATATTATTGTTGGAGTTCATGTAGAGTTGTAGTCAATAAAGTCAAGTAGTCATTAGATCAAATACATTATAGATGTAAATGAAAAGTAGTTTCAATGTATGCTGGTTGAACATAGATTAACGTAAGCAAAAGAGTGTTGTTAGAGAGAAATAAGCTTGAGCGATTCCAAAATTAGCTTGAGCGAAAACAAAAGCAATTCTAGGATGTTAGTCGTTTGAGCGAGAACAGAAAATAGAATCGTTATATAGTTTAGAGATCAAGCTGCCTGAACGATTTCAAAAAGTGCTTGAGCGATTTTGCCATTAGACACACCTTTTGAGTTCTTTTTTTTTTCGACAGACATGTATTTGTTCAAACATTATGTATAATATACATGATCTGTCAACATTTACATAACATCTGCATCACATTTGCATAACAAAAAATATTGTCATTATTGTTTCCTTCAGGGTAAAAGTTTTATCCTAGGAGATTGTTGTTTGACTATCAGAAGCAATTATGGGGGACAAATGAATATTGAAGAGATAATGTTTAATGCTTAACTTGATCATTTACGTGTACTCAATTCGATTTCCTACAAACAGTTTCTATTTCTATACTATTATGGTTTGGATTTCTCTTTCATTTTTGTTACTATATTATATATGATAAAATACAATAATTTGTTAAGCAAATTCATTATACTTCATGGGCCCCAACATTATAGTCAACGTACAACATTTTTAAGATTGATTTGTGATATTTTTATAATTGAATTTGTTTGACGACAAACAGAAATGTCAAACGAGATAACAAACAGTGGGAACAATTTGACAAATGTCCCAAGGGTCACTATGGTTGTTCCAATATCACTCTATATCATAGTTTTAAAAATCGTACCGTGTCTCAAACCGTGTTGACTAAAAGTTTGAGATTTTCGAGATTCAACCGAAACAACAAAGGTTCAACCGTTGATATAAAAATATAACTCATGTATATGTATATGAATTATACATAACTCATGTCCATATATGGTGGCCTAAGAATCCCGCCACATTGTGTATTAAATAATCTAATTAGTTTTAATATATAATAAAACAAATATAGTCTATACTCCTACGCTAACTAAGCCTCTTTCTCATGGAGAAAAATCAGAGAAATTCAATGGTGCAGATTTCAAGAGATGATAATAAAAAATATTATTTTATCTCATTATCTTGAATTTGACCAAGTTCCTTTATGCAGACGAGCCAAAACTTGATGTGGCCGAAAATAATATGCAAATTGAGACTACTATAAATACTTGGAAACATTTAGATTTCCCATGCAGGAAGAATTACATCCTCAACAGATTCAACAACATCGTATATATTGTTTAAAGTCCAATCCAAACGGCTAAGAAATTATGGTAATCCTTAGAGATTAAATATAAGGCAGAAGATGTCGGCTCAAAGAAGTTTGTGGTTGGTAAATTTATGGATTATAAGATGGTTGATACGAAGAAAGTGATTAATCAAGTACAAGATCTTCAAGTAATTAGTCATAAAATTCATGCTAAATATATGATTCTTAGTGAATCATTCCAAGTTGTTGCAATCATTGAAAATTTGCCACCAACTTGAAAAGATTTCAAGAACTATCTTAAGCATAAAACACAAAGAGGTGAAACTTGAAGATTTAATTGTACGATTGCGAATATAGGAAGATAATCGTGATTTTTATAAAGGAACAAGTTACAATGAAGCAAAAGCTAATATTGTAAAGCAACCTTACAATTCTGAAAATAAGACAAGGAAGTACAATGAAAAAGTCTCTAAGAGTGACAATTTCAAGAGTTTTAAAGGCAAGTGCTACGTGTGTGACAAAGTAAGACATTATTTTTCCCAATTTCGTGTCATATAGGATTTCTATGATGTGTTATTTGGGTGCAACACATGCATTTTCAGACCTCGGTTTCACTTAAAGGACAAAAGGAGTATTTTCCATATGGACACGAAATTGGGAAAAATAATTTAAGGATGAAAATAAAATCGTTGTATAGTTGAGGGGGAAAAAATTACATTTTGCCTAAATGCTTATAGATGTCTATTTGAGCCCATAACCCCAAATATTTTTTATTTTATTATGGGTCTCGGCCTAATTACATTTTTTTGTGATCGAGTAAAGGGAACCTTTTTAACACAATTAACTTAACGTTGATCCCTGCCAGGCACCATCTAAACGACGAGGATAGGTCGCAAGCTTGACATCTCTTTTGGTTTTTGACTTGGTCGTTCAAACACCAGTACCGAATATCCCCAACAAACCTCGCGAAATCACTACCTAAAACCCCTAATTTTGCCATACATGAAACCAAAACCCCCATTTTCCAAGCCATTCTCTCATTTTTGCTTCTTTCTCAGCCCCGATTCTCGCATCATTCCCATCCCGAAAACCGAATTTCTAGGGTCTCATGGATGATAACAAAGAAAAAGTTCGTGACCTCACCGTTTCGATCCCTAAAACGTCGAATTCGTATCACTTGATCCCAAATCCGTCGTTGAATCAATCTTCATGGCTTGAAATTCGACTCTTTTATGTCCGGATTGCTCCTTGCGTGATGGACAGCGTTCCCGATCACCTCACGCTCTGCCATTTCCGTCGCGAGATCGGCGTTTCTCTTGAAATCAATGGTTCCTATATCCCCGCTGCAGATTCAGCCTCCCTCACACTCCGTCGCGATCGCCTCAACAAGGATTACCCCGAGGTTACTTATGTGAGCACAGATGGCGTACGTGTTACGGGCAGTATCGAATTTGAGGTGTTGGAGAACGAGGACATGATTCTCTGCGGTTCTTTGGAGAGGATGGAGTCTACGTGGGGGAATGGGACCGTGGGATTGGAGATTGATTCAAGAACTGGTTGGAGTATGGATTGCTATATGACCGCAGGCATTGGGGCTGGCAGTTCAGCGTTTTTTCAGCCGAGGCTGGGGGTATCTGCACCTGCAATTGAGATTTATATCGCTGGGTGCTGTGGCGGTGTGCCTGTGATATTAACAAAGACGATCCAGGTAAGTCCAAGGAGAAAAGGTTTGAGGCATGGGACGCTTGATGCGATTCCTGAGGATGAGGAGTTTGGGAGGGAGCAGAAGGGTGGAAATGTACTGGTTCGCCACAGCAAAGTGCAGGTAGTTTTCAGTTTCATAACACTTTTATCATCTCTTGTGTTCTGCATTATTAATATGATGGGTTTAGATGCTAGAAATACTTTTTTTAACTTGGTTGACTAATTAGAGATGTGAATTCAGATTGAAAGATATAAGTGCTTTGGAGAATAAGATCTCTTTTGTTTAGAAAAGTTTGATTGATTTGGTGATCAATATGTTAATACGTGAAATTAAGGCAGCTGGAGCTCTGTGCTCTTGTTGTGAACCAATTGTTGACTGTTGAGAACACTGGTGATGACAAATAAAAAAAAAATGATATTCCAGCACTGTTATGTTAATTTTCAATTATTGTGAAATTCAATTTCGGTAGGGTGCAACATTAAAGTAAAGATGCTATTTAATATACAATTTTTTTCCAGTAATTCAATCTCTGTTTCTTTGTTGTACATTATTAGGATAAGATTGATTTTGTTTCTGTTTAAAAAATGATTAGGAGGAGAACGACACTACATGTTTTGTTTCTTGGCTTCTTGGTATTCTAGTTCCTCCTCCTAGGCCCTAGCATAGTAGTATTACACCACTATGACTTTTAAATAACCTTCCTACGTTACCATTATCAGTTTGAAAGATTCCAAAGAAAATAAATCTCAACAAATGACAAACCTGATTGACTAGGTATGTGACAAGTCAAAAACTCAAAACCACTCTACTCTTATCTTAACTCGGAATTCATTTTCAAATCTTAGTGCAAATGGCCTGCTCAACCTGCTGTTGTTTTGTCTCTCGTAGGCGGCCCTGGAGTTGAAATTATTAGGATATGAATTTTGTAAGGTTTGATTTAAATTCGTATTATCTACTGGTGATGGAATTTGCAAGGTCAACGTGTTTTCTTTGGAACTTTGTCGGAGTAGCCGGGAGGTTCATATGCATTTTCTTAGTCATAGTTAGTTTATGAGTTCTTAACTTCTTATTATTTAGTCTTCAACTCGAAATTACTAATATGATTACAAATAGGGGTTGTGTATGGATTTGTCAATATCAAGATGCTATCTTATTTTGTGAGGTTTTTGCGCTCTTGTTTTTTGTAAGGTTTTCTGGTACTAGGTCTTTAATATACTCTGGAATTGTGCTTAGCTAGAGTATTCCACCCCCCCCCCCCCCCCCCCCCCCCCCCCACCAAATAATTTTTGTAAAGCACCCAGAGAGGTGCAAGCACATTTACAGAGAGCCACTGTTAATAGCCTCCAACAGTATAATCAAGCTTTAAGCTTAAAACAGTTTATGGTGAATATCTCTTTTTGGAGGTCTTAACTTTGTTGAAAACTCGGTTGTTTCTTTCTTTCCATATCAACCGCATTGTTACCATGGGAACTGCATGAATAAGTTTCCTTTTAGATCTGCTTGACTGAGGAGACTGCAAGCTTGAAGTTCACCTTCCATTGTGCCCCTAATTACCTAGTTAATCCCTACATGATTCTAAACATTACCCCGTAAATTCCTAGACCATTAGCAGTGTGCAACATGTGGGGAATGGACATCAGTTTGGCATTGATTGCATCGGTGAACCAAATTATATCCTCTTTGTTTAAGATTGTCCATTGTCAAAATTCTGCCCCAAGTAGTTTACCAGCAAAAAAAGTCAACCTAGGGGGAGCATTAGGCTTCCAGACACAATGCCATACCCAGTGTGGATCACCAAACTACAAGTTTCTTCTCAAAGTTCCCTATAGTATTCTTCTATTTCTCGTTTTCTTTTCATACCCTTACCCTTACCCTATCCCTAAATTCTCTATTTTGAAACCTTAATCTGCCAAGAGAAGCATCTGTAGGACAGATATGCAAACTGGTCAGGTGCTGCCCTAGATTCTCACATCAGCAAAAGTTCTCATGCTTCCTTCCTTCTCATCCTTTATTCCTTTTGGCTCCAGCCAGCTTCATATGATAATAATCCCCACATGCAAGACCTTCGCCACTGGTATTGCTTCATATCGATGAACTAATAGGGAGAAGATTCTTGGTCATTCTACGATTCTTTCCTTCTACACTAGCCAACCAGTAGCTAAGGGCACAAACTGCAAGATCATCCTGCTTGATTTGTTCTTGCCCGGGAAACTCTAGGCTCTGAGCTCTGAGCACAAATCAATGCTGATAAATGATAACCCAATTGATACTGATAAGAGAAGGTGAAACAAAACTGATGGTTTACATGTTTCAGCTTTGGCAAAAATGGTAGAAAAATAATGATTGAATAAAGAATTCTGCGAGATTAACTTTCAGTAGCTATTGACTGAAAAAGTCATGCTTGCTTGTTTATATGTTTATATATTACTTGTTTCTATTGCTTTATGGAATGCCCTATTCCATATTGCGGCTAATATCTGTTATAAGAAAATAAGCAGAGGTCTTCCTCATTATTCAAAGTCCATTATTATTATTATTATTCATTTGGTGAAATGCCAGATCAGTCATCTGAGGATCAAAGTCCATTATTCAAAACAAAAAGAAATAGAACCTCCATCTAGTATTTCATGGGAATTGAATTTTAGCGATAAATTTTAGCAATGAATGCAGGTTATCAAAAGTCATGAATACCTAGACCTTAAGGAGAAGCCACTGCATGTTGCCTCATATGCTTTTATCTTTCCATTATTATTTTAAACTCCATGCTTTTTCTGAGATTGTGATTTAGTTTTGAAGTACATATGGAGCCAACTTTCAGATTATGACAAGCGGTGGATCAAATAGTATATGTAAATTTGCAAAGTGTGAAGCTGAATAGCTCATTGCTACATTTGCTTGTATTTGTATGGTTACTCTTAGCTTCCCTGGTCTTGACTGATTGATGTGATTATTCAGATAACAGAAACAGATGCAGACACTGATGCTTATGACATGGCCGGAAAAATTGGAAACAGCTACTATTCGGAAGAGATGTACACTGGTGAGGATGGCCAACTCTCATGGTTCAATGCTGGTGTTAGAGTTGGTGTTGGAATTGGCCTAGGGATGTGCCTTGGGGTTGGGATTGGTGTTGGACTGCTCATGCGTTCGTATCAAGCAACTACCCGAAATTTCAGGAGGAGGTTTTTGTGAGTTGACTCTTTCCATTTTGGGATTTTGCTAATCTGGTTCTATGTAGAGGGAATGAAGTCTTCCACCATTTGGTGACAAAGGCATGAAGAGTTCAACATTGTGGCCAAAGAGGTAACATAGAAGGGCCAATCAGGCAATCAATTAAAGCGCACTTTTTGGTGATGGATGGAGGCTGTACAGTGTTCTTTTTTTATTAAGATTTCCCTGGATAGAAATCTTACGTGAGGAGTTGCTGAAAGTCTCCCATCTCGGTTCAATGATCATTGAAAATAAAAGGTGGATATCTCGTGTGTGATTCAATCTTTGGACCCGGAGTATTCAGAACTGGAACATATTAAGGCGCTTTTGTTACGACCACTCGTTGGAGAGTTCACTTGTTCGGAGGCCGGAATGAGCTTCTGTGGTGCACGAGTCTCTCATGAAGGTGTATCCATCTTTTTTTTGATGTAGAAAATTTTGGCTTACCTTTCGTCCTTTGGGCTGTTTTATTATGTTTTGTTGTGCTCTTGTTTCTTCCCCCCACCCTCTTCTCTTTGAAGGTTTTCTTTTATTAAATTTATTCTTTTTTATAGAATAATGTATTTATTGTCGTTATCTCTATGCGGCACTCATGAAATAAGTGAACCGTTACAATTACGGGGGATGGGAGAGGCTCAAACTCACATTAGCCAATCAGCTGGAAAAGTGTATTTCTAGATATGGTTGAAATTGTTTGTTTGAAACAACTTAGTTATTTTGTCTCAAAAAGGATGCAACTAATTCATTAGTATAAAGGTTTGATGATCAAATTATTGCATTCCCAATACAGTTCACTTCGAAAATTAGCCAAGCCATGTGGAATGGGGGGCTACAATTCTCCTTCAAAAAATCATGTTAAATCATGATTTTTTTTTTGTGTGAAAATGATGTATTAGAGTTTATAAGTTACAAATTATTTCAGGGTTTAGAGTTTAGGTTTTAGGGTTTAAGATTTAGGGTTTAGGGTTTAATTTTAGAGTTTAGGATTTAGAGTTTAGGATTTAAGGTTTAGGGTTTAATTTTAGGGTGTAGGGTTAGAATTTAGTATTTTAGAGAAAAATTTCCTCAAAAATCTATCATATTCCAACATTATGAAACACCAAAAATACCCAATCAAATATTTTAATTCATGATTTAACAGAGTTTTGGGAGAGAATTGGAGCTCTCCCATCCCTTTAAAGGCGAGCTGGGGCTACAATTTTTTTAGTTATAATTTGTTACAATTTACCCTCTCCCAAAATCATAATTTTTTTTTCTTTGAAAATGACATATTAAAGTTTAGGAGTTATGATTTAGTGTTTAGGATTTAGAGTTTAGGTTTTCGGATTTATGGTGTTTTTTTGGACTTAGGTTTTATCCAAAAAAAAGTTTGGATTTTTTTTTCCATATCTACTATATTCTAAACATTATTAGCACATAAAATATTCATTGTTTATTTAAATCATGATTTAACATGATTTAACCCGATGACTGCTGGTTGCTGGAGATCTTCTATTATTGGCTTGGGTGGAGATACAGCCTCTAATTTTGTTGATTGGATTTCAGGTGTGTTTCATAATTCTTGCCTAGACTTGGTGCACCTGGTATGCATGGTGTTGTGGGGTTTGTGGAGAAACAGAAATGAAATTGTATGGAATAATAAGAGACAAACCGTTTCCCAAGTGTTGAATTTAGCAAGCTCCTTCCGTTTCCAATGGCAATCTGCCCAAGTTCTTCCCAATGGTGATCAGCTGCCATTGATGGATGAAGGGGTGGTTTGCTGACAAAAACCAAGTGTTGGCTGGTTGAAGTGTAATGTGGACGGTGCTTTATTCCAGGCTCAAAATAAATTGGGGTTCGGCTGGGTGTTACGTGATGGTTTGGGTCAAATGCAGGCTGCTGGTAGTGGTGCTTTGAGAGGGTTTTTGGATGCTAGGTTGGCTGAAGCTTTAAGCTTTCGTGAGGCCCTTCGGTGGTTAAGAGATAATGCTATTTCCAATGTTATTATTGAGTCTGATGCGCTGATCATCGTGCAGGCTATGAAGTCTTCATGTTTGGATAGCTCTTACATTGGCGTTATCATTGATGATTGCAAATCTCTTTTGAAGGAGATAAACAACTATAGGATTTCCCAATACCTCTGTAATTTCCTCTACTTCTCTTTGTCAGTTTCTCTCTATTTTGACCAAAGAAAAGGGGTTGCAATGGAGAATGAAGAGACTCATTTAAGTAAGTCTCTTTTTGTTTGGTAAATGCGTCCGCTCCAAACTTCTTCTCTGAATTAAGTCTCACATGCCATATATGCATTTTAATTATCTTCAAACCTTCTTTATAAGATAGATCCACTATAATCACTTTCGAAACTAAAAATATTTAGAGCATTCACAATGGGATACATATTTATTTCTCTGTCATATTGAATAGGGAGCAGCGTGCATGCAACGGTGAAATGTTTCTCTCCAAATCGTGGCTCAACTTTTTGATAAAAACTAGACAATTTACCAAAAATCAAATCCCAAAATATCACACTAATGAATAACCACCCACACCAAGTCACAATCACCAATATTTATAATCTCTCATAATCAACAATTCACGAAACCAATATAAAAGAATGACTAATGCAACCTATCAGTCAAACTGGGCAATACTACTAACGCCACTATCCATGCGAACATTGAAACACCAACGTAAAATTAATAGAAGTCAACCAGAAACATCAATTTAAATCCCAAGTTAACAAGTCCCAATAGAATCAATAATATTCCATGAAATAATGAAACTCCAATGTACCCAAGATACATTAAATACAATTCAAAATGTTTTAAAAAACCCCAAAATTTAATGAGACATGCACGTCTAATATTCCACTACCTTTTAAGTCTACCAACTAATATTTGCCTTCATCATACCTTCTATATGATCAAAACACACAATAAGAAACTCATTTCACATACCACAACCCAACATTCTGTTCCAACAACCACAACAAAATCTGACGTTCAAATCAACGACCAATTTCATTCACCACAAAAATCTACAGCCAAATCTAACAACCATTTCCGAGTCATCCAATTAGACAACTAAGTCAGTTTGATACGCATACTAATGTATAGATTACCAGTAGTACAATCACATTGTGTTTTTTCTTTCTTTTTTAAGATATTATAATGTCCGACCCTCTGATCTTGTTAGTAACTCTGGATGGTTTGTTACGATGGAAGTTTTGGAGGAAATCCAACTTGAGTCTTTCACTTTCTTGGGCAGTTGCCCTGGAACTCGGATGAACTGTTTTCTTGTAATCGTGCAGATGGCCATGTTGACTAGGTTTTTAAGGTCAATTTCTTTTCTGCTCTGCAAACTTTAGTTTCCTTGTAATGAAGAAGCCAATCCCCAATTTCTTGCTAACTAAAGCTTGGTGTTGGTTTTTGCTTTAAAAAAATTTATCGGACCAATGTTTCTGATATTTGAGGTACTGAACTTTTTTTTTGGTTGTGGGATGGGGTTTTGACTATAGATAATAATAAAGAAACAATTTATGACCTTATAATAAAAATAAAAAATAAAAAAAATTTATGCAGTGATAAGTTAATGTGGATTGGCTAACTTTTGAGAAACTCTATTTACACTCCCTTTACCCTCAATCATTGGTGAAAAGACATAAAGTGAACTAAAACCAAGACATATAAGCATAATTATCAGAACCGGTGATAGTTCAGGTCGGAACGTCAAAAAACCAGAATGACAAGTAAACCGGAAGAACCAACGGTCAGACCTTCAAAAATCATGAACTGTCATTTCTATTAAACCGACGGTTGATACATGGACATCTTGGTAAGCTGACTTTCCTCCAAAATAGGATCTTCTCTACCTTCAAGGAGTGCCTCACTAATCCACATTGGGCTAATCTAATCTCAGAGAACCAACCAGGGTAACAGAGGAGATAGAATCCTTGTTGTTCTCTGTCTCCAATATGGACAGAGTAGTAGCAAGGCTCCATTTTCTTCGTCTTCTCTTGGTCTCTCCACTGGCAGCCATAGCGCCACCATCTTGTGCCATGGTCACATACTCCCGTTGTATCTCAAAATACCCAAAACCCCAGAAGACGGAAGACGGGAAGAGTGAAGAGCCATAAAAGAGAATCGAATGGACTGGTACTTGATGTGAAGAGATACCACCTAAATTACTCCATTTATTTTTCTTTCAAAATATATGCTTTTTTGTCTTTTTCACAACCCAAAAGGGCCATAGACCCTACTTTCCCTTGTCCCTTTCTTCATATGTTATCTCTCTTGCGGCCGTCATCATCGAGCCCTCAACCCCACTTTCTAACATCTTTCTAGAAAGTAAAATGTAGTGATAATTAATTGCAATGTCATAGATATTAACAAAAGCTAAAAGTAAAATGTATTTTTTTTTATGATATTTTGAATAACTGAGTTGAGTTTATTACTATATAGTATATACTATAAATGAATATAAAATATATTTATATATTATAAATTAACTCATCCGGTTGAACTGGTGACCCGCCGATTGGACCGGAAAAATCGGAATCGGTACTATTGCCGGTTCAATGTCCGATTCAGTTCTGATAACTATGCATATAGTTTCGGTCGACCTATTTCTTTTTTTGGTTACCTATTTGTTTTATTTCTTTTTCTTTTGTTTTCTATATTTTTTGGTTTATACAAATTGTTAGTTAATAGTTATTTTTTTTTTATTTAATCCTACTTAAAACTGAAAGAGAGAAGTCGACCGGAACAATTCCATTCTACCCAAATATATTTTATATTTTTTATTATTAAAATTAAATAACAGGCATAGGTCAAAAACAAAAAATTTGATCATCCAAATTTTATGTGAATTTGGTGATATTATATTTTAAAAAATAAAATCGATCATATATATTGGTGATATTATAATTAAAAAATATTGATAATATTATCACCAATATATTAAGTGCTAATTATAACATTGAAATCAATTATTATATATTATCTTTAAAAAAATAAAATCGATAATAGATATTGGTGATATTATCTTTAAAAGATAATGGTGATATTATCACCTATACAACATGTTTGGGATATCGTATATTGGCGATATTATCTTTAAAAAATAACTATCAATATAAACTAAAAACAAAAAAAAGAAAGAAATAGGTCGATCAAAATTGTTTCGGTCGACCTATCAATTTTGGTCGATCATATGTCTTTCTTTTCAAAAAGAAGTAAGTTTTTTTATTATTTTTTAGACTTTACGTTTTTTCTCAAATGATGGGGGTGTGGGTGGAAAACAAAATGTTGACATGTGTTATATATTGGAGTAATCACAAGAATATTATGTTACCATATTTGTATGTGATTGATTCCTTGTATTTAGGGTTAGATTGATTACTGGCCATAGATAGAGATCTTCTCCTCTTATGTCTAAGGTTACACTGTGTGTATATATATATTTACACCATTACATTAGACCCTTATGTGAGAATTCCTATATATATATATATTAGAGGAGGATTTCTCACATAAGGATCTAATGTAAGAGTGTAAAATAAGTGTTGCATTTTAATAGTGTGGATGAATGAGATGACAAGTGAGGTCCATTGCTTTGGGTCCCACATGTTTAAAATCAATGGCATAAACATATATCCTTATTTTACATCCTTACATTAGATCCTTATGTGAGAATTTCTATATATATATATTGTATACTCGGTATTGAATTACATATGAATGAAAGCTACAATTGAAAACCCTACTATATGTGTTAACATGGTATCAGAGATAGGTTACATCTCCTAGGCGATTGCTTCGCACCTAATCGAAATCAACGACGGATTTTGAGAAGATGGTGGTCGTTGGCAAAAGTAGTGAACAGTCTACGACTGCCATTTTTGATGATTTGACAACCCGAATTACTCAAGTTTTGCCCAGAATCAGAAAAAGAATCTGACTCCAACCCCGACGTCTCATGATACGGTATCTACGCAACTTGGTATTAAGCTTGATGGTACTGACTATGCTTTGTGGTCTCAAATTGTTGAGATGTACATCGTCGGCAGAGATAAATTGGGTTATATTAATGGAGATCTTCCTCCACCCGCCTCAACTAATCTGACCTTTCACCGATGGCGTATTGAGAACGTTGTGGTCAAAGGATGGCTTATCAACTCTATGGATCAATCTTTGATTGGTAATTTCATACGGTTCCAAACGACTGGACAGGTATGGGATGCTATTGCTAATTGCCATGTGTAAATTAGCAAAAAAAAAAAAAATTCATGTCATCATAACAAGTGTCCACATCAACTGAAAATAGACGGTAGAGGCTTCTTTGGGTAAAAATGTAATGTATGAATGCTTCTTTTTGGGAAAAAGTTGCACAATGGCTTATTTGGCCCTTTGTGTATAGTACAAGGGCTTAAAAATAGTTTTCACTATTATTAATTTTAAAAAGTCTAAAAGTGATAATTATATAATAATCATAATAATAATTTTTTCTGTTCCGCAAGCCTGATAACATGTATTCATTTTTAAGAATACCATTCTTTGCCATCTGCGTTGGGTGTCCCAAACTTTGCGAACTGGGTTTGGTGTTATTTTTAGAGATGCGTATGGGACTGTTATGACATGTAGTACACTTGAAAGACAATCTTTATTGGACTCTACTCTGGCGGAGGCTTTTGCTGCTCTACATGCTATTAAACTAGTATGTGATTTGGGTTTTACTCATTTTATCTTGGAAGGTGATTCTTCAATTATTGTAGCGGCAATTGGTGGCGAAGAGATGTATTTTTCTGCTTGGCGCTCTGTGATTTTGGAGATTCGGAGGTTGTTTACATACTTTCATAGTTGGTCGGTTTATCATGTTGGTCGCAATACGAACTCTGCAGCACATGCCTTGGCCAAGTTCTCTTTCCATGTTCTTGGTCTACGGGTGTGGATAGAGGAAGTCCCAGGCTCTGTCTTGCATATTGTTCAAGAAGATAAACGTAAATGGGAACTCATCCAAAGGAAACCGAGAGTACCAAGTTTGACACTTTAGATAGACATTTAAGTTTTTTATCTTTGTTTTTCACTGTCACTTTCATTTGAGTTGTTCTGTAGCTTCATAGCCATGCACTATATGTTAGTCTACTTTTGCTTATAGTGTAGCTAGACAATTCCACCAAATTGGTGGCCCGAGTGCCTTTATTGACCTCCAGTTCTTTTATCCTTTGGTTTGGGGCTCTTGAATATATTCCTGGTCCATGACCTTTTCAAAAAAAAAAACATGTATTCATTTTTATAACATATAATATAATTACAAGTTTTGTAATATAATATATTATATCATATCAATTTTGAAAAGACCACTCGTGCTTTTGGGTTTTTTTTTTTTTTCGCCTTTGCTACAATTGATGCCGTGTGTCGGTGTGTGTATGTGCTGACTTGTAAACCCTAGACTGGCTTTTTTGGGAATCCAGTGCTATGTGCTTGATCATGATTATATCATAATTGGATTAAAGTTAGTTAACAGGCTGTGAAAGGAAGTTGTTAAAAGAGTTCATTTGTGTTTCTGGTTATAATAGTTGAAACGCACCGTTTTATTAAACATTAGAGTCAGCTTTGGTCAAAACGCGAGATACAATTGTTGTTTTAGTTGAGTCGGTTTAATTGATTTCAGGCGCCATTAATGGATGGTTAGGATCTGATTAGTTAAAACAATTAGTAACCAACGGTTAAGATCATTTTTGGTGTTAGATACACACAGTTCTTCCAGAGATTAGAGGGCATCGAAGATCTGTTAAGCTTTTCCTTATATTTTCTATTGCTTGTTCTTCAAGAATCCTCTGGTAATTCTTCTCTGTAATTTCCTTCCTGGTTTGCATCTGAAGTATTGATCGTTCCATCAATAAGAATCTTTTGTTTGAATTCATCTCTCCTATATTCTTCTACAATTCTAGTTACTGTTCTAGCCCTAATTGTGAGTGAGATCATAACATCCAGGTCGATCAAATTACGAAATCCAAACGAAAATGGCGAGCAGGTCTGCTTCTAAATTCAAGCGCTTCAAAGATTTGTATATTAAGATAAACATACTTAAAATCAGTGGATATTATGATAAATCATTGGAAGAAGTGACGAAGATGCTCAAGGCGTATCCCCAGGCTTCTACTCCCTATTTGCTCAAGGCTTACGTTCTGTTAGAAAAGGCAAAAGATCCTGCTGCTCTTAAGCCAGTCGCCAAAGACTCACCGCCTTCTGAGGATCTTGCTGCTCGTAAGCCGGCCGCCAAAGACGTACCGCCGTCTGAGGATCTTGCTTCTCTTAAGCTGGCCGCCAACGACATACCGCCGTCTGAGGATCTTGCTTCTCTTAAGTCGGCCACCAACGAAGGACCGCCGTCTCAGGATCTTGCTAAAGCACGGCCATCATTGCATGCCACGCCTCCGCTCTTGAAGAGAGATTTGTTTCTGGTACAGGCTGAGCAAGCCATTGAGGTGGCTATCCAATTATCGCCCTCATGCCTCGAATATGCTTTTTGCCGAGCAAGCATAAAAATGGCAAGCAACGCCTACTCAGATGTCATCCAAGAATGTGAACGGGCTCTCTCGATTATTCATCCCGTGGATGAACATGGTAAAATTGTCGATGAACTGGACGAGGCTGGTAATTTTGTCGAGAAAGAGCACTCTCTTGCTAGGCTTAACAATCTTAAAAAGGCATTGAAAGAACTCAGGAGAAAGGCTAAGGAACTTTTGGCAGGTAGGGCTGTGAGAGCTGCAGGGAGGACAGAGAGGAATGAAAGAGGTGAGAGGGGCTATGATAGCCAATTTGAGGTGGTGGGAACATCCATTGAGAATGATACAGAGCATGTCAGGGAGGGGGTGACAGGTCTTGATGATGTTGCCGGGACTTCAGGGGGCTGATGACTTTTGTGGTAAATTTCATTTGGTAAATCTCAGGCAGTCTTTTGATAGTTGCTCAGCAAAATGTATCTGGTTTTCCTAAGTTCAAATTTCTGTTGTGTTCGTGGGTATAGTTGTTTCTTTCTTTTATCAAATGTTACTTAAACTGTCATAGTTCTTTTTGAATACTGTTGAGAGGGACTTGCTTCATGCCCAAATTAAGAACTGAGTCATAGTTCCCCTATTGTCAAATGTTCTTTGTTTGTTTTGTGTTCTGGTTCTTGTTGAATACATTTTTTGTTGCGAGAGTAACAGGTTCATTACTATTGTTTCCCGTGTTTATTATGTTAGAATAACATTCAATTTCAATTGACTTCCAGTTAAAAATTTAAATTAATCCTCCAGTCAATTAGCACATTTTTCTTTTTAATTTTCAATTTCTGGATGAAAATTCAGTTATTATTAAGATTTTTGTTCAAATCATTTCAAGCACTCTGTGTCTCCATCCAGATTGCTCAACAACTGGTTGTAACTTGAAGAATAAGTTAAAGAAGCTTTTTGCTTAACTAGACATGGATTTTACTTTTGTCTATCCTGCCACTTGTAGAAGCAAATTGACAAATAACATGCGCAAATTTCAAATATCGTTTATGAAGTACACCTAGGAGCTATAGTCTACTTTCCATCTGTTCAATCCTGGTGAGCCCTTAGATCAGAGTGCCAGCATACTAATTCTTCATATTGTGTTTCAAAAAGTACTCCAAAAATTGAGTTAGCAAGAACCTTTAAAGCGACACCCGGCCCCTTCCCCCCACCATCCATCATTGACCAATGCATCAAGAATTTCATTGACACTGAAGCCATAACTTGGTGCAATTTTGTTGGAACGGATCTTATTTGATGCTTGTCAAATAATCTGTGTCAGCACCTATTCTCGGGGTTTGATATTTGACCAGGAACTTGTGAAGTCCTGCCGCATCAATAATTGTTGTAGCATGCCAAGGACCTTAAAAGCCAACCCCCACGTCAACTTGTTGCACTGCCATGACACGGGTTGTTCCATCAGTAGGTCTCCTTTACTCCTTCGAATTGTCACTATTGTTTCCCGTGTTTACTACATTAGAATGACATTCAATTTCATGTTGTGACGTCATTTTAGTATTGCATTATTCATCTGTTTCTATTTTTCCTTTTGAAAAGATGAACGTAACTTTAGCAGCAGGCCTGGGGGTTTGACTTTGAAGGCCCTCGAATCATCTGTGCTTGAGAAGTTCAAGTTCATTAAATGTCTATCAGTTTGGAAGGGAGAAAGATACGAAAACTTAAGAGGAGCAGATGAACTTTAAGTTTATAGAGTATGCCCTGTTGGCCTGACACAGTTTATGTACCGTTATACTCAACAGAGATGCTGATTTCGAAAATTACTTTGAAGACATCGCCTGTGCAAAGTTTGATGTGGTATTTGTTTTAACATGCATCTCTATTAAGATTTCTTTAAACTGATGGAGTTTTCTGCTGTCTATTTGTAGTTTCTTTTGCCTTCACCAGAGGACAAATAAATGGAGGTGTTGGTTCAATGGAGTTGCTGGAATTGGTTGTGATGGTTCTTTCAACTATCCTGTTACTTGCTAAGCAGATAATCTTCTCTCATATGATTGATGCAACGTAATGCCCTGATTTTTTTGGAATTTTCTTCTGTCGATCATATGTTGCTTATATTCGCTTCATAAGTTGATACTCACTTATAAGGTATCTGCTTTTGAATCAGATATATCATCAGGTTTAATGTTAGCCGTAACTTTCATCTTCCTTTTGCGGTGAACTTGATATTTATAGCTTCTTATCATTGGTTTTATGATCTTCATTTGATTGGTGGAGCCAGCTTTCCTGAGCAGCAAATGAGATTGATTCATTTGCTTAAAAAAATTAGATTTCAGCAGAAAGGATAGGAGGAGATGAAAAAATTATAGGGTCGGTGAGATCATTGATTTGAGTGCATATTCTTTCTCTTGTTAAGTCCTGAAGGTTTAGTCATTCTCGGGCAGACTTTTGATATTTGCTCAGCAAAATGTATCTGGTTTTCCTAAGTTCAATTTATGTTGTATTCGTGGTATGTTTGTTTCTTTCATTTATCAAATGTTACTTAAAATCGTCATAGGTCTTTTTGAATATCGTTGAGAGGGACTTGCCTCATACCCAAATTAAGAAGTGTGTGATAGTTCCCATATTGTCAGATGTTCTTTGTTTGTTTTGTGTTCTGGTTCTTTTTGAATTCAGACCATGGGCATTTTTCGTTGCGAGAATAACAGGTTCATCACCATCAATTGTTATCAGGTTGTCCTTCTGAAGATTTCTATCAGTTGAAATGCATCTGATTCTGTATGCTCACTTGGCAAATGATATCCTTGCCGTTGCTGTATCTTTGTGTGTTGTGATTATTAATGGAAGCATTTCAAATTATACTGTTACTTGGGTTCTAATTCTATGCTTGACTGAAGTTTATTTGGTTAATGATACTTGTCAGATCATATTCCTAATGTCGTAGATTGGCAGAATCTTTATTATCTCAATGTTTCAAGTGGAAGGAGCTATAGAAATTGTGAGTTTCAAGAGTATTAGAGAAGGTTGCTGTCTTCTCCACCATAAGAGCACGGTTTTAGCCCATCGGCGCAAGGCAGTTTCCGGTATTTGAATACCCCTCCCTTCACCTCCCTTGGACCTTTGTTTTTTGAGGATTCTATTACGGAAGATGCTAGAGGCAGCGGCATATGGATAACATTTTAATGAGTCTTAAGCAGTTGTGAAGCACCACTGCAAATATTGATACTCTAGTACTTATCAAAGTAAAAGAAAAAGAATAAGAGGAGTGCATTTTCTTTTCGCTTAATTTCTGTGTTTATTTTGTAATTCCATAAAATGTGATCTAGAAAAATATGCCTGCTGTCTGCAGCCTTATTCAATTGGGGTTGTGTGTCTGCTATGTTTGAGTTGAGTTCGCTCAAATCCAAATGAGTCACAACATGCCAACTTGGTGGTTACTTCAAAGATATCTGGCTAGTGTGGAGAGGAAAAGAAAAATAGATAACTTATAATGGTAGACCCTAGTTAAGTATAATATTTATCAATCAGCTGTGTTTCCTGCTCAAATCTAACATTCATTTTACCGCATCTATTGTTAGGGTCGAGACATTCATGGTCGAATATATCTAAATGAACAAGGGATCAACACTCAGGTATTGTCTTCTTTCTCTTAGTGCATATGTTCAATTACCATTTTAGTGCTGAGTAGTCATTTGTTCAGCATCCATAGCTTGATAATTACTTCTGATCCCGCTGCATCCTTCTGCAGTACAGTGAGTCGTCAAAAGATGCTCCTGCGTATGTTGAATGGTTAAGAGAAGATGACAGGTTTTCTGACATACTGTTCAGATATCTCCAGCGTTAAATGGACATGCCTTTCCAAAATTGAAGCTTCGTTATAAGCCTTCACTGGTGCAGGCAAGCTACGTTCATACCCTGTTTTAGTGTGTTACAAACTAGTCAATTTTTCCAGCTTTAGCACCCCAGTATTTTTGGCCATTACTTTGTCTGCGTAGTGTTCTTTTCTGCACTTACCTTTCTTACTCAAATTTCTTCCTTTTTTGTTTTCTGAAAGATTTCAGCTGGAATGGCTTGTTTCCTCCTTATGTTTCTTAAATGCAACTTTTCATCTGGTATTCTCCAATGGCGTAGAACAGAAACTAAAATTTACTCTATTTGATATCTTGCATTAAAACAAGTTTCTCTGTCTTAGATCATGTTTCAGTTTATGGAACTGACGCTTTTACTTATCCGTCTACTGTTTTGAAGGTTTCTGAGGTTTGTGTGTGTTAACTAATGACCTAATTTTAATGTTCCCCTCTAGTTGAAAGGAGGCATTTCACATCTTCCTTTGATTGATCCATCAATGCAAGCAACACCTCTAGCACCATCGGAATGGAGAAAAATATTGGAAGCAGTACATGAACTTGATGATACATCAAATTCAACATTCAACAAAATCTACGTCTTATTGGATGTGAGATATGGTATGTGCTTCTTTCTTATTATAAGTTGCTGCTCCCTTGTGTTTTCTCAGATTAAATCTCATGTATTATCTGCCTTTCAGTATATGTGATATTTGATTTAATGTGGCCGAAGTTGTCATTCACAAGTTCTTTTTGGTCAGAGACTGATAAGTATTGCAGTAATATTACTATATCTGCTTATTTTTCTGAGCATTTCTTAGAATGAACTCTACTTTATTCAAGGAAACTTCTATTCCTATTGTAGTTGATAGGTAAAACTTCTATTCCTATTTCAGAGACTGATTACTTTTCTTGCATTGATTTCCTGAAAAAACCTGTGCACTAGGATTTGAGAATTTCAAATGTGTGAAGATTGTAAAAAGAAACATTATACATCTTTCCACCTCAAAACTTGGTATATATTATGGGTACTATTTTGTTTTTCTGGATTTTACAACTCCATATAAATTTGTAATTAAATATTAAGGTATCCTCTGGCCCAAGAGTATTTGGTCTCGTCAACAACACTACAATCTCTGAATCTTGAGATGCTGCAATTTTAACTCTTTTTTTTTATGGCTATGAAATCTAAGATTTTCCAATTTATATGGTGTGAGTAATCTTGTATGACAAGCAACGGGGCTTTCAAAATTTATACACTTAAAAGAGAGGGGTTTCTCATTATCTTGAGAAAGAAGTGAAAGAATCTAGGTAACACAAGAGGGGGGTGAATTGTTTTACCCTTAAAAATATGTCAAATTTTAGTTTAAACTTTGCTGATTTCAGATTACTTTAAATCTTATAGAAACTTGATATTAGTGAATATAAGCTTGAGGTCTAGGTTAGTTCAAGTAGGAATCAAGTACTAGAATTAAATACAACAAGCACACACACAAATAAACAAGTAAAGAGTAGGGTAAGAGAGTGCAAACAGATTTATAGTGGTTCGGCTACGTATAGTCCTACATCCACTCCTCAAGGCTCCTCTTTGAGAGTTTGAATCCACTATGATTTGCTTGTTGAAGAGCCAAGCCTCTCTCTTTACACCAGCTGTTGTTTAAAGTGTCAACTTCACTTTACAATGGCTGTTTTGGCTTACCAAGTGACGGATCGAGTTTAACACAAGAGGGGAGGTGAATTGTGTCCCCAAATTCCAATTGGAATCCCTTTTTAAATTTAAACAAATTAATGACAATTAACACATAGCACACAAATTTGGACTCTAATGATTATCCTAATCAATATTCAATCCAATGCAAGATGTGATACAATATAGTGAATGACCAAATATCAAATAATCAAGATTTGTACAAAACAGATTTTCAATCAACAAACTGCGCACAGATTTTTCAACTCAGGTTTTACCTATCAAATGATGTCGAAATGCAACAAAATTTTATGTGCAATGTGACAACACCTTAATAAACACTATATCAAAATTTCAGATCAAAATTCAAAGTTTAAGTAAGTCTGCTAATCTCGGACAGATTAGGGTTTTGAAAATCCTGCAGTTTGAAACAAGTAGTAAATATAAACAAGTAAACAAAGAAATCAACACAGCGATTTATAGTAGTTCGGAGACCCTTCTCCTACGTCTACTACCTAGATTCACCAACCTAGGATTTTCCCAACTCCACTAAGGTGTGGTTTTAAGAGACCCACAAAACTCCTTACACCAAGGGTTTCTAAGAACTCCCTCAAACTTCAATGTTTACAATTTCCCGAACAAAGGGAATTTCTCAATGGGATTTTCAGCCAAGGTTCTCACAGGTTACCTCAAAGGTATTTGGTGTGGAACTCTCAAGATTACAGCAACACTCTCAAAGATAGGATTTTAACAACAAGAGAGGTTTTAGATTGTAAGTAAACAAAGCCGAAAGGATATAGGAACTTCCCTTTTGCAAAAGCAAGAGTAGTGAGAAGTCCTTGATTGTAGAGGCTTGTATTGGAGAAGATTGTTGTAGCAAATAGCAAGAAAGCTTGATGATTGATGAACTTGATAGCAAGAGGTTTCTCTCAAGGATAATTTTCAATTTGCTTCTCCAAGTTGTATGAAAGGGAAGATCCTCTTTTAAAGGCAATTCTCTCCTATGCTTGCAGCCATTGGATCAAACTTCAAGAGTTGATCTCTACCATCCATTGCAGCTCCTAATCTTGGTCATTGATGATTTGAGCAAACAAATCTCCACCATAGAGCATATAGACGTTGGAAGCTTGAGAGAAGTCAAGTTGTACCTTTCTTCCATAAATGTTGTCACAAGCACAACCCTTTGATCAATGTATGTCTTCAAATCTTGACCATTCAAACTCTCTTTAATTCTCAACCATGGATGTAGATTGTACTATGCCATCTTGTCCCTTCATTTTGAATCAAAGACTTCAAAAGTGATCTCTTAGTCAAGGATCTTGTTTGATTGCACCAACCTAACTTTCTTGGTAGCACATGTCTTGAGTGAAAATGTCAAGGATCTTGTTTGATTGCACCAATCCTAACTTTCTTGGTAGCACATGTCTTGAGTGAAAATGTCAAGGATCTTGTTTGATTGCACCAACCTAACTTTCTTGGTGGCACATGTCTTGAGTGAAAATGTCAAGGATCTTGTTTGATTGCACCAACCTAACTTTCTTGGTGGCACATGTCTTGAGTGAAAATGTCAAGGATCTTGTTTGATTGCACCAATCCTAACTTTCTTGGTAGCACATGTCTTGAGTGAAAATGTCAAGGATCTTGTTTGATTGCACCAACCTAACTTTCTTGGTGGCACATGTCTTGAGTGAAAATGTCAAACAAGAATATATCACTAATGATAGAGAGGACAAGGTTTGTCCCACATGTTTGAAAAGAGTTGTATCTCCATGAAGACCACAACCAATAGCCTCAATGTTGGATTCATTCAACTTGATTAAATGTCTTAGTGGAAAGTTGGCAAATATAGGATTTTTCATAGTTTCCTAGAGCTCCAAGCTCATTCTTAGAAACTGGACTTCGACCACTCTTGAACATACTGAATTCTGAGCCATATGAGACCACAATGATGATTAACCTACAAGGAAATAGGAGGTAGAACTCCCCTATTGCATGTAAGCTCAAAGAGCTTCATATAGAGCGCATAGGTTAATTACATTAGAAAAACAACCCAGAAAATTCATATTACTGCATGATAAATCATTTTATATGTATTAGAATGTCCATGTAAAATTTCATAACAATCGGAAATTGTTTGGTCACTCAACCAAGCAATTAGATTACTAATAGTGAAACCGATAAATTCTAAGTGTAAATTCAAAGTCATTTTGCAAACTCAGTGTAAATGACCTTTTCTAAATCAAATATGTTCATAGTGATGAAACTAAGATGCACACGAAATTTCATTTAAATCGGAGTTCATTTGGTTCACCACGTTCACAAAGAACACATATGCACAAAATTAGGTAAAACCTAGTTTTGGCGGAATTTAAGCATATGACCAAATATGTATGTGATACACTTAATTTCTCATGATTATAGTCCTAGAACATATATTAAACCTTCATGTGCATGTGGTTCAAGTTTCAAGTCATTTGGACCTAAGTTGGTTAAGATATGATAGTTGGAAAATTGATGCTCTAACTTAGTCCATGTATGTTTGTTTTCAAAACTTAATTTCCAGCACTATCTCAAAAATATATAGTCATTTAAATTCAATTCATATAAATCAAATATTGCTTTAATGTTTCATTATCATTTATAAATGATTTAATATCATCAAAATTAGACATATAGGACCATAGGTCCAACACCAAGTGCCAGCCTCACTTTCTTGTGATTTTGTAAGCTAATCACCAGCACTTAGACTCTTAATTGTGTGTACAAAGTGACCCTATAATGATCAAGGAGTGTACAATGAAGCTTGAGTATTTCTGAGTAAGAATGAAGGCTTGAATGCTTGAAAAAACTCTCAGAGAATTGGAATGGAGTTCTGTGTGGTTCTATGGAGTATATAGAAGCATTTATATGCACTAGAATTCCTAAACATGACCGTTGCATGGAGCTAGACCTTTTTGACTTTTAAGGCTTTGTGATCTTGAAAGATTTCAGCTCCCATTTGCAGCTATATTTCACTTCTTGTCTTCTCCATTTATTTCTTCATCTCTTCAATAATTCCAACTTCTTTTACAGCCAACTTTGACTTCTTATCTCTTTCACCTACTTCATTGCTTTTCTTTTCAACAATTGCAGCCATCTTTAACTGTTTGCAGTAACTTGAACATGTGATGTTTGTAGGTGCTAGGAAAGTCTTCATAATTTAATTTTCAGCATGCTTTGCTAGCTGCCATTTCAAATCAGTTGCTAATGTTTCTTTTCTGCACTCATTCATTGAATTTCAGCAAGCTTTGACTTTATAGGATGACAACTTGTGATATGCTAACTTGTGTAAGAGTAGCAAAGGCCAAAACAACAAGACAATTCATAGTGAAATCTGGAACCTGAAACTTAGTGACTTGTAAGCTTGATTAAAAGCTTCATGTGTTGATCTTTGTTAGCCTTGCAAATTAAAGCATTAAAGGATAGAAACAAGTTCAGAATATAATTAAGAATGCATAGCAAACATAGAACACATATTTTGATCAACATATAGAATGCACACTTCATCATTAAAACTCATATCATAACATTC
Organism: Tripterygium wilfordii; assembly: GCF_013401445.1. Taxonomy (NCBI): domain Eukaryota; kingdom Viridiplantae; phylum Streptophyta; class Magnoliopsida; order Celastrales; family Celastraceae; genus Tripterygium; species Tripterygium wilfordii. The sequence continues at coordinate 12,357,063 of NC_052239.1, read as the reverse complement.
TCCCCCTTTTTGATGATGACAAAATATGTATGACTTAAATCAGATTTAAGTCTTGATGTTTGTCAATGTTTCTCCCCCTTTTTGGAATAATCAAAAAGAATAATATTGAATGCTCCCCCTGAAATGATGCATGGTAGAAACTAAGATGTTTGAGTTAATCCTAGTTCATGTCTTAAGAATTTAAATCTCTCAGAATTCAAGGGCTTTGTAAAAATGTCAGCAAGTTGGTGAGTAGTGTCAATGTATTCTATGCTAACATTACCCTTTATGACATGGTCCCTAATAAAATGGTGCCTAACATCTATGTGTTTGGCTTTGGAATGATGCACAGGGTTGTTTGATAGATTGATTGAACTTGTGTTATCACACATAATTGGGATTTTTGAATATGTGAGTCCAAAATCACTTAGTTGTTGTCTTATCCATAATAGTTGACTACAACAGCCCGCTAAAGCTACATATTCTGCCTCTGTGGTTGATAGAGCCACACTGTATTGCTTTTTAGAATACCAGGAAACTAACATTCTTCCTAGAAATTGACATGTGCCAGAGGTACTTTTCCTATCAATTATGCTGCCTGCATAATCAGCATCAGAGAAACCAAACAAATCAAAGTTTGATTCTCTAGAATACCATAGTCCTAAAGTAGGGGTACCATTTAAGTATCTAAAAATTCTTTTGACAGCTTTTAGATGTGATTCCTTAGGATTTGATTGAAATCTAGCACACAAACATACACTAAACATGATATCTGGTCTACTAGCAGTTAAATATAGCAAAGATCCAATCATGGATCTATAGAGTTTTGAATTTACCTCATTGCCTTCTGAGTCTATGTCAAGTTTAGTTGTAGTTGCCATAGGAGTTGGAGAAGGTTTAGCTTTGTCCATTCCAAATTTGATCTGAAGATCCTTTATGTATTTGGTTTGATTGATGTGTGTTCCCTTAGGCGTTTGTTTCACTTGTAAGCCAAGAAAATAGGTAAGTTCACCCATCATGCTCATCTCAAACTCCCCCTGCATTCTTGCAGCAAATTCCTTGCACATACATTCATTAGTAGCTCCAAAAATCACATCATCAACATATATTTGTACTAGTAGTATATCTTGATCTTTAATCTTAATAAACAAAGTGTTATCAATTTTCCCACGGCTAAAACCACATTGAATTAAGAAGCTGGACAGCTTCTCATACCAGGCTCTAGGAGCTTGTTTTAATCCATAAAGAGCTTTATTTAATTTGAAAACATAATCTGGATGTTTCAAGTCTTCAAACCCTGGTGGTTGTTTAACATACACTTCTTCATTAATTTTTCCATTCAAGAAAGCACTTTTAACATCCATTTGAAATAATTTTATTCATTTGTAACATGCAAATGCAATTAATAGTCTTATGGCTTCCATTCTAGCTACGGGTGCATAAGTTTCACCAAAATCAATGCCTTCTTGTTGATTATAACCTTGTGCAACTAACCTGGCTTTATTCCTTGTAACTACACCACTTTCATCCATTTTATTTCTATAAATCCATCTAGTACCTATGATTGATTTATTTTCTGGTTTTGGAACTAGTTCCCATACATTACATTTTTGAAATTGATCTAATTCTTCCTGCATGGCAATAACCCAATCATTGTCATCTATAGCTTCACTTATATTCCTAGGTTCAATCTTAGAGATGAGTGCAACAAAATTGAAAACATTAAGAGATGATAACCTGGAATTTCTGGTCTGAATTCCTTCATGTACATCACCAATTATTTCTTTTGGTGAATGATATGTTGTGTACCTTGGTTTCTTTGGATCCACTACTATGGTTGGTATTGAAGTTGTGCTTTCATGAGTTTTATACTCATTTTTCTCTTCTTGTTTCTTTGTTCCAAAAATGTCAACTTCCTCTTCAGAGTCATCTTCCTTCTCTGGAGAAATTGTACCAGCTTTTTCCTTGTTTGTTAATTCTGCAATTTCTGTTACTATATCCACATTTTTCTCACAAGAAGGTGTTAGAGTAGATAATTCATCAAATTTAACATGTATTGCTTCTTCAACACATTTAGTTCTTTTATTAAACACCTTATAGGCTTTACTAACCAGTGAGTAGCCTAGAAAGATACCTAAATCAGATTTGGAATCAAATTTGTCTAGATTATCCTTGGTATTTAGAATAAAACATTTACATCCAAAAACTTTAAAATAATCAACTCTAGGAGGTCTTCAATTCCACAACTCATAAGGGGTTTTCTTAAGAATAGGTCTTATTGTTAACCTATTTGAGACATAACAAGCTGTATTTATTGCTTCAGCCCAAAAATACTTAGGTGAATTGTTTTCAAGCATCATAGTTCTTCCAATTTCTTGTAAAGTTCTATTTTTCCTTTCCACCACACCATTTTGCTGTGGTGTTCTAGAAACTGAAAAATTATGTGAAATACCTTGTTCATCACAATATTTTACAAATTCATTGTTCTCAAACTCACCTCCATGGTCACTTCTTATTCTAGATATGCAACAACTCTTTTCATTTTGCAATTTCTTTACTAGTTTTGAAAATTCAGTTAAGGCCTCATTTTTATGTGCTAAAAATAGAACCCATGTAAATCTTGTATAGTCATCAACTAGAACAAAAGCATAAGATTTTCCACCAAGACTTTTTACTCTACTAGGACCAAAAAGGTCCAAATGCAATAGTTGTAATGGCCTTGAAGTAGAAACTACATCTTTAGGTTTAAAAGAGCTTTTCACTTGCTTGCCTCTTGTGCAAGTACAGACACCATTATTGACAAAATTCAGATTTGGAACTCCTTTAACTAGCCCTCTTTTAGTCAATTTAGCTAAGGTGCTCATACCTATATGTCCAAGTCTTCTATGCCAATTTTCAATTACTAATTCAGATGCAACTAAGCATTTTACAGAACTTGCATGTAACATTTCCAAGTCAATTTTATAAACGTTACCTTTTCTGAAACCAGTTAAAGCTGTGACATTTTCAGCACTTGTTATAAGACATTTTTTCTTAGAAAAACACACATTAAGATCTCTATCTGTTAATTGACTAATACTTAATAGATTGTAAGATAAACCATCTACCAAGAGCACATTTTCAATGCAAAAAGAAGAGAGATTACCTATAGACCCTATACCTAGGATCTTACCCTTTGCATTGTCTCCAAAAGTTACATATCCTCCATCTTCTTTCTTTGTGAAGGACGAAAACAATTTTGGATTTCCAGTCATATGTCTAGAACACCCGCTGTCCAGAAACCATTCACAAGCTTTAAGGCTTGATTTTATACAAACCTGCAGAAAATTTGTGTTTATTTAGGTACCCACACTTTGTGGGGTCCTTGGTGGTTAGTATCAACAACATATGTTCCTTTAGGAACCCAAATTTGGACAATTTTTTTATTTGTAGTTCTTGACCTGAATCTGGAATTTTTAATTACTGAGCTGGTTGAGGCATTAAAATCAAATTTGCATCTTTCTAATAATGTTTCCTTCAATTTAGTAGGATTGTATCCTATCCCTGTTTTATCTAGATATGGTTTTTGCATAGATAGGATGTTATCAAGCTTGTCTGAACTAGCATAAAATTTTTTAAAAGACTCTTCTAAGCATTTGTTCTTTTCTTTTAGACATCTAAGTTCTTCTAGCAAATCTGAATTATCAGGCATAGTAATGTCCTTAAAATTTTTCAGCTCCTCTAGTTCTATATTTAAGTTGTTAAGCTTGCTTTGTAATTTACTTATTTCTTCTAGACATGCTTTCTCTTTAGCTTTCAAGCTAGTATTTTCCTTTTTCAAGTTCTTGTTTACAAAGATAAGTTTTTCATTTTGATTGCACATTTCCTGGAAAGATTTAAATAATTCATCAATAGAAATATCATCATAATCAGAGTCCAAATCAGATTCACTAACCTCTGCAGAAGAATGAGCTTCTTCCTTAGCCACTAGGCAAAAGTTTGCCCTGATATCTTCATTATCAGATTGGTCCGACTCTGAAGAATCTAGATCCCAAGTAGATTTAAGTGCTTTCTTATCTTCTTTCTTCTTATCTATGTAGTGTGCTCTTTTCCTCCTTGGACATTCATTTTTAACATGTCCTGCTTTGCCACAATTAAAGCAAACAACTTCATCAATTGTTTTACCTTTTTCATTTCTTTTGCTTCTGTTAGGAAACTTCTTCCTGTACTTCATAAATTTTTTGAAATTTTTAACCAGCAAAGCTGTATCAGCGTCACTATCATCTTCACTATATTCATGGGAACTATGTACAGCAAGTGCAGTAGTTCTTTTCTTGCTGTCCTCTTCTTCCTCTACTTCTCTATCCTTCAATTTTAGCTCATGAGTCATTAGAGAACCAATGAGTTCCTCAAGAGGTAATGTCTTTAAGTTCTTTGATTCTTGAATTGCTGTCACCTTGGCATCCCACTTTTTAGGTAGAGATCTTAGGATCTTTTGAACTTGATCTGCATCTGAAAACACTTTACCAAGAGCAGTTAAATCATTTACTAAACCAGTAAGCCTTCCATACATATCAGATATTGACTGATTGGACCTCTATTTTGAGGTTCTAATGTCCTTTAATTAGGATGTTCTAGCACTTAGTTAATGTATTTGATTGCATTTTAGCTTAATTTTACACTTACAAATGTTTCCCCTTGGTTTTGTAGGAATCGGACCTTGTTCGGGCAAGTTGGAGCACTTTTTGGGCACTTTTTGCTGTGAGGTGTCGGGACACTTCCCAAGGTGTCCGGACACTTACCGTCCGGACACCCACAGTACCCGTCCGGACACTTTCTTCACAAATTGAGACAGAGGCTCACAAAGTTGGAGGCATGAAGCTTCCGGACACCCGTCCGGACACCTACGGCGAATCTGCAATTTTCTGCACCGAAATTTCAAGGGCATTTGGGGTAAATCATGTATGTAACCAATGGGAAACAATTTTATAAGGGTAGTTAGGTATTTTCTATTGTAAAAAGAGAAGAAAACCCTAAGATTTGGTTGGCTTCCACATTATTCATTGACTTCTCCAAGAGGAAGCCACTATAGGAGTAGTGTAGATCTAGTTTCTCTCTCTAAGTTTTCTTTGTTGTTTTTGGTGATTTCTCTTGATTTTGTATAAACTCTGATTTAGATGACAATAGATTGGATGTTTATTGCAACAATCATGAGTGGGTAGTTCTCTTCTCTAGTTTCTAATCCCGAAAGGTGGATGCAAGGTTTCGATTACTTAAGGTATGCTCAAAGAATCGTAGCTTCGATTTCTCTCTTTTAATTTCGTGATAGTTGTGTGATTGGATCTATGGGAATGACATATTTGCTTGTATTCTTGGATTGTCTAGTCTAGGGATTGCATCTAATGTGTTTGATTGAGAATTGTTAAACCCATTGCATGATTTCCTTAATTAATTGAGTTTTCCATTGCATAGCTATTAATTATGTGTATTGATGATGGGGTTTTGGGTTAATTTAGGAATGTGCATGGGAGAGTTATGGTTAATTGATCTTTGAGTGTGAAACTAGGGTGTTAGCCAAGCCAAGCCCCAAGGGGGAACATTAATCCATAATATTAGGTGCTTATCCCTTTGCGTTCATCGTAGATTAAGAGACCCGATGGCCTACATGTATGAATTGAAGTCTTATATCCCAATTCTCTTTGCATATGCATGATTGATAGTATCACACAATGCATTGTGTATGGTTGTGTGTGTTTGCAATGATACCTTGAGTATGAGAACCGAGTAACCACCGGGACGGATTAGAGACTAGGTTTTTAATTAATTGTTTTAAATCCAATTTGTGCTTACTTTGATTACAAAATCGCTCATGCTACCGAGTCATTCGGCCCATTTCTTTTACTTGCTTTTATTTGATATTCATTGTGTTTATTAGTGTTAGCTAGTCATTTGCATATCATTCACTTCAAATTTGCATTGCTTCCTCGTGGATCGATACCGGACTCACCGGTTTATTACTTGACGATACCCTACACTTGGGGTAAGTACACACACACACTTTGGTGTCGGTCATTGACTCATGAGGTTCCATTTTGAACAACTCATACTTATGAACAAGAATATTTATTTTAGAGTCCTTAACTTGACTTGTCCCTTCATGCTTAACTTCTAATTTCTTCCATATATCTCTAGCTGTTACACATGTAGAAATATGATTATATTCTTGTCTACTTAGTCCACAGTGTAATATGTTTTTAGCTTTTGCATTATAGGACACTAACTTCTTGTCATTTTCACTCCATTCACTTCTAGGTTTATCAATCTCTGATTCTTCTTCACCTTTCTTGATTTGTTTTGTTGGTTTATATGGTCCATTTGCTACAATTTCCCATAACTCAATGTCATTTGATTGTAGAAAAATCTCCATTCTATTTTTCCAAAAAGCATAGTCCTTTCCTTTAAAGAATGGTGGTTTATTGATTGACATTCCAAACTCTTCAGCCATCTAATTCTCTAGAATGTTAGTTCTTATGAGAATTTAAAACCTTGCTCCGATACCAATTGAAAGAATCTAGGTAACACAAGAGGGGGGTGAATTGTTTTACCCTTAAAAATATGTCAAATTTTAGTTTAAACTTTGCTGATTTCAGATTACTCTAAATCTTATAGAAACTTGATATTAGTGAATATAAGCTTGAGGTCTAGGTTAGTTCAAGTAGGAATCAAGTACTAGAATTAAATACAACAAGCACACACACAAATAAACAAGTAAAGAGTAGGGTAAGAGAGTGCAAACAGATTTATAGTGGTTCGGCTACGTATAGTCCTACATCCACTCCTCAAGGCTCCTCCTTGAGAGTTTGAATCCACTATGATTTGCTTGTTGAAGAGCCAAGCCTCTCTCTTTACACCAGCTGTTGTTTAAAGTGCCAACTTCACTTTACAATGGCTGTTTTGGCTTACCAAGTGCCAGCCTCACTTTCTTGTGATTTTGTAAGCTAATCACCAGCACTTAGACTCTTAATTGTGTGTACAAAGTGACCCTATAATGATCAAGGAGTGTACAATGAAGCTTGAGTATTTCTGAGTAAGAATAAAGGCTTGAATGCTTGAAAAAACTCTCAGAGAATTGGAATGGAGTTCTGTGTGGTTCTATGGAGTATATAGAAGCATTTATATGCACTAGAATTCCTAAACATGACCGTTGCATGGAGCTAGACCTTTTTGACTTTTAAGGCTTTGTGATCTTGAAAGATTTCAGCTCCCATTTGCAGCTATATTTCACTTCTTGTCTTCTCCATTTATTTCTTCATCTCTTCAATAATTCCAACTTCTTTTACAGCCAACTTTGACTTCTTATCTCTTTCACCTACTTCATTGCTTTTCTTTTCAACAATTGCAGCCATCTTTAACTGTTTGCAGTAACTTGAACATGTGATGTTTGTAGGTGCTAGGAAAGTCTTCATAATTTAATTTTCAGCATGCTTTGCTAGCTGCCATTTCAAATCAGTTGCTAATGTTTCTTTTCTGCACTCATTCATTGAATTTCAGCAAGCTTTGACTTTATAGGATGACAACTTGTGATATGCTAACTTGTGTAAGAGTAGCAAAGGCCAAAACAACAAGACAATTCATAGTGAAATCTGGAACCTGAAACTTAGTGACTTGTAAGCTTGATTAAAAGCTTCATGTGTTGATCTTTGTTAGCCTTGCAAATTAAAGCATTAAAGGATAGAAACAAGTTCAGAATATAATTAAGAATGCATAGCAAACATAGAACACATATTTTGATCAACATATAGAATGCACACTTCATCATTAAAACTCATATCATAACAAGAAGATCCTCAGAAGTGGAATGAGAATTTATTTGCTAGCTGTTACTTATGTGGATCTCCAGTCTCAGAATTAAGGCATCGGAACTGTGTGAATATTGACTGCAACCTAATTTTTCTGTAAGTTCATATCTATCTCCACAGTAATTTTTTTTTATTCTTTTTGTTTTGTGAAATTAGCTTCAACAAGCAAATGCCTCATTGCCTTGGTATATGGATAAAGTTTGTTTATTAAAAAGCCAGTGCCTCAGTATAAAAGCATGTATAGTGCTGTGTCTGTCCCCCTTCCCAGGTGCTGTATTCACTGTGTGAAGGACTTCAGGGGATGTTGTCTTTGAAATGCACAACTGCCCCTCGACTTAGACCTGTTCTGCTCGGGCATCAAAGATACGAAAAATGGCATATATATCAAGATTCAAATTTGCAAACAGAATTGACAGTTTGATGCCATAAGCCATATCATATCATCCAAGATCAAAAGCAGGTATTCCTTGTGAATTCATCAGATAAATTATTTCTTTGACAATGCTAAGGATTTTATGTTAACCAAGATAATGTAATAGTTAAGGATCTTCCTAGTTAACTATGTTAATGTAATAGCTAAGGATTTTCCTTGTTAACCAAGATAATGTAATAGCTAAATGGACTACTGCAAGTAACAAAGTTCATAAATTAACTCTTTAGTTCATGCTCTCTAGAAATGAACAGGAAGTTCTTGTTCTGAATGACTAACCAGGCCAGGTTCCCTTATTGAAAAAGAAGAAATCTTTGGCAGCTTCCTAAGGACACTCCAAGAAATGGGAGAAAAGCAGAAGCTAAGGGGAAGTAATTTTGTATGGCAAAGCGCTTAGTGACTAATTAGTGTGCATCTTATCCTTGCTCCATGTTAGGCTATCATCATCACCTGCCTGGATGGTTATATCCCCACCAGAAACAGGAATACGATTATGGTAAATGCTCATTGTATTTACACTGTGGTTGCTTATGGTGTTGCATTTAGAAGGGCTTGCGGTGGTTTGAACTTTGGAGGGTCCAATTTAGTTTCAATTGTAATAATTTGGAATTCTTAACATTCTCTATAAGCATATGAGGATATCCTATCTTTTTTTTCTTGTTTTCCCTTGAAGTTCTTGGGTTTATTACTAATTTAACATTTTCTAATTAGGGTCTTCTGAGTACTTCAATTTGATCAAACTGTTACATTTTGCGTGCTAAACTCATTAATCTTGGAACAGTATATGTCGTTTTTGTTGCTGAAACTGACCAAATAATCAAATGTCAACTGTCACATTTTGCCATGTTGTTAGAGGTGTTTCATCCATGGAAAACAGAATCCCACTGCCACTGGGATTGAGTGTTACTCTATGTCTGTGTCATGAGAGATCCGTTCCAAAGAGAAAAATGAGGAAATACCTTTTATTTTTCGTTTTGGATGGGGCGTGAGGTTAACCAAGGTTGCTCTCCCGTTAGTGACTCATTCTCCTTTTACAACTGCACAAAAAAAAACGTCGAATTAATTCTTTTATGCAAGTCTCCAGTTCCAAAGTTAGCCGCTATCCATAGGAAGAGATGCACCTAAAGAAGGCGTTGTGGAGCGAGGGGCTGTTGAATGAGGGAAACGACGGCGACATTGAATCGTCAACATCACTTGTTCATCAATGGCAGGAGCTATCTTTATATGCAGGGGAAGAATGTTCCAGAAATTGGGGCTATAGATACAAATTTGTGTGAAAGAGTAGCCGAATAGGCCTCAATAATGATATACAGCATGTAGTCTTGTGCCAAAATTTATACACTAATACCTGAGAGCCCAGAAAAATAAACAAATGACGAATAGCAGTTTGGAATGAAGATAGCAAATGCACCCTTCTTTCCTGTTTTTTTTTGTCCCACAGGAGGGTATATAATTAGCACCAGTGACGATGTAAAAAGCAGGCATATTTGTTCTGATCATTTTAAACTGAATTACTAAGAAGCAAAGAAAATAAGGGAACAATCAAATGCACCCTTCTCTTTTTTCTTTTTAGTTCGATAAGGTACATCTTATTAACCAGAAAACTAGGTACTAGAGTAACATATTTGAAGTGGGTCAAGAACTGCATTACTAGACTCATATCGATATACCGCTGCATCTATCATCTTCTACTATAGAATCCTGAAAACAAAGTCCTATCTGAAACTACATCGTTGAGTGGCACCTTCATCATACTTTTCTCCGTTCTAAGTTGGGAATCCAATAATTTCAAGTGCACTGAGCATAATTGCCAAGCTAAGATAAATAACATTCCAACAAACTCAAATAAAATACAGAGTACCTAATCAATTACAATAACCGAACACTCGCAAAGAAACACAAGTACTGTTTGTCAAAATAAAACCAAAATCTAAGCACCTTGATTCATAAATACTGAAAGTTCTACAGCTTTACTAAGCTAGCAAATAAAAAAGAAAGGACAGAAGCAAAAAAAGACAATGCCTTAAACAAATTACGATGACCGAGGAATCACCCAAATAGCGGGTGGCACTATAAGCCCAGAAGAATTTGATTTGTAAAGTGGCTCCACAATTCCATCCTCCAATTTGAACACGCCCGGCTCAATATTTACAGATCTATGATCTGTATAATATATACAATTTCCTTTGTAGCCAAAGTCAAGCGGATTTGAGAGAGAAAATGATTGATTCCTACCCAAAAACACTGCATCCCCTTCAAAAGTGTCTACTTGTATCCAACTTGGCTTTGATCCACTCCTCGTATCCAGCTTATGTATTTCAAAGTAAAAGGAGCCATATGAAACACCCTGATAAAGGTTATCAAGAGTCTTATGTCCATCTTCTCCCTCAATAACAATGGGTTCTGCTAGGTTGACATGATCTTCCTCCTTACCCTGAGGTTTTGCTGCCTGCAAGATTCTAAATAATTCCCCCCTGCACTCCACTAGATACCAAAGCAGTTGTGTATAAGGGGGGAGAACACTGTTGATGAGGGCATGACTGGTGAGAGACCCATTGCCATAAATCTCAGTCAGTGTAGGTTCAGAAACAGTGAGGTCACACGCAAAAATCTCTCCTCTTGCTGATACAACGTAGAACTGTCCCTTGAAATAAATTGCATCCATATAAAATTTAGGATTTCGGTCTATATCATACCTCAAAGCTCCATCATCAATGTAGCTCCAAGCTTCATCACCCACCTTGCAAAAAGCCAGCTTCTTGTGTCCATAAATAAATAGAACAAAGCAATCCGAGGCTGTAGGAATTGTTGATAAGATTACTTTGCCAATGCACAAGTTAAACCTCGCCAACTTGCCATCTATAATAAAGCCATCTATAATAAAGCCATGTATAATAAAAGACCCAAGATTATTTAGCTCCAACATATCAATCTGAGGAAGGTCGATGCAAGTGTCGGAGAAAGGATTCAATAGGTACATGTCAATGTAATCGTCAATCATCACAACCCACCCTTGATAGGATCCAATACAAATTTCTCTGAGTGGAACACTGATTTGGGGTAAGAAATCTTGTTCTTTAGCAATGTCCTTGCCAACTGCGAAGGCAAGGTGTCTTGATTGGGAAGTAGTACCAGAGACAATTAGACAAGGAGAATCCATAGGGGCATAGCGGCTAAGGTAAGTTACTGCCACACTGGACCACGATCTGCATACACAAGCAAATCGATAATAATCTTTACCAATAATTAGTTTTTGCAGGATTACCTGTAGGGCATCCAGAGGGAGTTCAGCCCAGTCTCTCATGGCTTGATCCGGTTGTGTCCGTGAGGGGAGAAGCATAGGAAAGCTTGTAATAGACCCTGACCGACTTGGCGCCATGGAAGCTCGGTTGAAGCAGTACGAAGAAGATGAGAGGAATGAAAAAGAGGAAGAAGAATAAGTCAGGGTAGAATAGAATTTATTATTTATTTTAACCTAATTACCTAATCTGTTTACAATATCTCAGGACAAAATAAAGGGAAAAAAAAAAAAAAGAGAACATTTTTCTTAATTAAAACATTCATGCCTATTTGGTTTATTTTCTTTTCCTACTCTCCTACACTAGTTGATTTAATTTGCAGCAAAATTAGAAAATATTTGTCTTTCTATTCTAGTCGATCTAGATATATTCATAAATAAAAAGCAGGTAAAATACTAAAAACAGACTTATAATATTTATTTTTGTCTTTTTTCTCACACGTGTGGCAAATATGCTAATATTTTTCTTCTTACAAATGCAAAATTTTTTAATTTTCTATTTTAAAATTTGTGGGTTTTAAAAATATTGTGAAGAACTCTTTGGGTTTGATAGCAATAGAAATCTTGAATAGTCAAATACAAAAGCATCCAAAAGATATATAAAAAAAAAAAAAGAGCTAAAGAATCTGATACGAAAATCACGTCATCAATCATGAGACGGGTATACCTTCATATGTTTTATCGATCTTATGCCTCGCCATCTGTGTCGTGTAAAAGGTATATACGTACCCGCGTGTTGCCGTGGGCACATTTTTTTCCCCCTTTTTTTGAGATAGTTAATGGAGATTAATCTTGATTAAATGAATGACGGAAGCACTATATGTCTCTAATTTTGGTGTCCATAAACGTCCATAATCTAGGTGGCATAAGGAGAAGTGTGGGGGACCATTTAATACAAAGAGGTCCCCTACACTTCTCCTCGTGCCACCTAGATTATGGACACCAAAATTATGAACATATATCATTTTGGAATGACATATTACATTAATGATAGTTTATTTTTACTCAATTATGAAGGTATCACAAAGTATAATTTTCAATTTCTCTCAAAAGGAATTTGAAAAGGCATATTGGAAATGGATTTCATAAGGTCTTCATCTCATGTCTTAAAAAAAATTAAAAACTAACCAAATTTCTTAAAAGAACATTGAGCAGATTAAAACGTCAATAAGATGTAAATTCAGATCAGATAATTACATATTCGTTTAAGGAATCTAAAGAGTAGACTTCAACAAATAAGTTAAATTTATATCTAAATCAGATTTTCAATAAAAAAATTTTTAACTACATTAAATCATGAAGGGGGGAAAAAGTTGAAAGAATTATATGGAGTAGCAAGTTCATATCAGGTTATGCAGTCCGAGAGCAGAATTGACACCTTCAGATCCCGACGACGTTCAGTACGGCGGAGCTCCTACCTTTATTTGAAAATTCAAAGGCAGATAGGAGAGGAGGTATTGCAGTGCCCAAAATCAGAAATCCAAAAAACGAAACGATCTGGCCTAGCTTTGAAAACCCTAACCCAAGAAAAATGAATAGAAGAAGATAAACCTAAATTGGTCTCGAATCATCGTGTTCTTCCCAAGCAAAAAAATTGAATGAATATATGCATGGATCGAAGAAACTAACCTAGACTCTTATGAATCGTCATTCAATTTGCGATTCAATGCCCATAAATGAGGAGAAGAAGCGTTCCAAAGCAGGCGGGGAAGAGTCATGATCAGAAACAGTACTTTTTGTTTTAATTGGATTTGGACAATTTTACCAAGACAAACCTCAAGCGATTGAATTAGAGATGAGAAGTAGTGAGGACACCACATGGGCACCAACTAAAAAGAATAGCAATCCAGGTGTCAAGATTAGAATAACATTTGTTAGAGCCTCTATCTTATATATAGGTATAGATGCATCCAATAAACACGACATTATCTATAAAGAGGTGTTTGTAGAGTACAATTGATTTTTCGTGAATCCCAATAAACAATGATCATTTTATTTGTTAATGTGAAAAACATTACCATTTGAGCAACCATAATAGTACAATGTTATTAGGGGCCGACAACAAAATATATTGGGAGGAGTGTTTTTATTGATATGTCTGGAAATGAGAATGAAATGTTAATGTATTGATATATTTGTGTAAATTTTCTGGCTTATTTTTAGTGTAATAGAGGTGGAGTCAGTATTGATTTTTGGATAATTATAATGTGGTTTAAGTGAGACCCATATTTGGAGCCAACATGGAGGTCAATCATATTCCATACACGCAAGTTTGACTCAACAAATTAGAGACAACAAAATGTTATCATTGAAAGACTTTTTTATCCATGACCATTAAATGAAACAACATATAGCCTTTATTCCTCATTAAAACTATACTTAGACAACCACAATGGAAATTTTTTATTGGGAACAACAAAATTGATTGAGATACGTGTTTTGTTGATGTGACTGAGCAACAAAATGTATTGGAACAATGGTTTAAATTTATTGGCTTTATTTTTAGTATAAAATAGAGTTGTGACACAGTATTGATTTTTGTTTAAATGTGAGTGTGTTAGAGATGTGACCCATGTGGAGAGCAAACATGGGACATGGCAAACAACATTCCCTCATGTTGGTCAAACTTGGGCCAACAAAAGTGCACCATGAGCAATTGTAGTGGCTGAATTTTAAGGGGGCATGAATCCAATTTATTATCCCATTGTTGAGCCATGGATAAAAAATGGTTTCAATGGAGCAATTTTGTTGGCTCCATTTTAATGGGACTAGCATGGGGGAATGGCAAAAGGCCATGCCCCCATGTTTCCTCTCCAAGTAAATCTAATAACAAAACACACTCACATCTACATCAAAATTCAATATTGAGTCTCACCTCTATTATGCACAAAATGAAACCAGTAAATATATATCATTGTATCAATACATTTTGTTGGTCCAACCACATCCCGCAACACAGTCACAACAAAACTTAAATTCTCATACATTACTCATGCCTCATCAAAAAACCATCATTATGATTGTTCTCAAAAAACCATCATTGTGATTGTTCTATGGTGCACTTTGAGCCAACTAAACCAGCGAAAGTGTTCTATGAGCCCATATAAGTGCACCATTGCAAATGCTTTAGCAATAAGAATGGTTCTCTCGTCTGAAAATGGTTCTCCATTTTCTCCGGTGAGGAAGAGTTGTTGAGTTCTTTCTGTTTGAGTACTCATACAGAAAAGATCTAATCTGTAGTTCGGTAGATGGAGGACATTACAGTGAAGTGGGAAAAGTTGTCACTGACAGGGGTTGAAGAAGAAGGCTTAAATCTTTGTCTCGATGATCTTGAATATACATCGGGACAAGGGGTGCTAAGTCTTCTGGGGAGGTTGTATCATGTTCGACATATTTCCAAAGACATTCTATCAAACACGCTGAAGGAGGTATGGAAATTGAAAGTTCATCCAGTCTTCAAAGAGATGGGAGATAATCGATTCGTCATCACTTTTAATAATGATAGAGATAAGAAGAAAATCATGGAGGGTCGCCCTTGGCTGTTTGATCGGCATCTGTTTGCCATTCAAGAGATGCAGATTAATGTGCCATTACGGGAGATCCCGTTTGAATCGGAGATGTTCTGGGTACAGATTCATAATTTACCATTAGCAGCCATGTTAGAGAGGGTCGATAGACTTATTGGAAATTCGATTGGGGAATGTGTGGAGGTTGATACTCAGAAAGATGGAATCTGCTGGGGTCCTTATTTACGAGTTCGGGTATGTTTGCCATTGCTTAAACCTCTGCCCAGAGTTAAAAAGATTGCTTTACCAGATCGTGAGATTACTGTTGGGTTCTCATATGAGTATCTACCAAAATTCTGTTTCAAGTGTGGTTGTATTGTTCACGAGAAAGGTGGATGTGATGATATTTCTTCAAGCCGTCTTCATGTTAGCGATGCTGATATGGAGTATGGGAATTGGCTGAGAGCACCAGTGAACCAGAGACGCCAAACCAGTTTTAATGCTGATTATTCTCGCCGGAAGAGTGGAAGTACGGATGAAAGAAGATATCCAGTGACGGAGGATGGTCTGAGTAACGGTTCTCCACAAAATTGTGCAGCAATTCCTGAAGATAAGGAAACTGAAGAAGATGTCTCCTCATCTCCTAACAACGGAGTCTCAAAAAACGTGAATATCCCGGATTTTCAGGAGGAGATAGAATCTAATTTGAGAATTAATGGTACCCCAATCAACGTGATTAACTATGATTCTCGGCAAGTAATTGTGGGTGTAAAGTCATCGAGTGATATGGTAGTCAAGGAAAGTCATGGGCCATCAGGAATTGCCGTAACGGAGGTTGTGAAGGGGAGTCACGTGCCTTTTAAAATTGCTGAACCGGAGGTCACTAGTGTAGAATTTAAAGAGGGGTCTAAAGCACGCGTGATTGGTCAAGGTGGAGAAGCCAACATGGTCTTATCAAAGCAGAAAGTACCAAGGATTAGTTGGAAAAGAAGGGCTAGGAAATCGCAAACAACCGAGCTTGATATGGGTAGTAATGGTCTTGATTCTTCTGGTAGGAATGACAATGGCAAAAGACTGGCGATGGAAGGTGGAGGTGTGAATAAGAAAGCTAAAAATATTGAGGCGGAGGCTGGAGAACAGCCCCGCCATGCTCAATGAGTCTTATAGCTTGGAATTGTAGAGGGCTTGGGAACCTATCTACAATTCGTGAACTTAGCCTTTTGGTTAAACAAAAGTCTCCCAAGATGTGTTTCTTAATTGAAACAAAATCTCACTCGTCTAGAATTGATTCAATTAGAAATAAGCTTAATTTTAAGCATGGTTTGGCAGTTAATGCAGATGGAAGGAAAGGTGGATTGATGTTGTTATGGAAGGAGGATTTTGAATTATCGGTTGAATCATATTCAGCTCGTCATATTCATGTAGTAGTTGCTGAAAAAAATAATGTCCCGTGGCGGTTAACGTTCTTTTATGGACATCCAGAAGTGAGCCAGAGAAAACATTCTTGGGAGTTGTTACGTTTTCTGAAACATACGTCTCAAACTCCTTGGATGTGTGTGGGTGATTTCAATGCTATTACAAATCAATGTGAAAAATATGGGGGTAATGATAGGTGTGGAACACAGATACAGGAGTTTAATGACGTGTTAAGGGATTGTCAGTTGCATGATATGGGCTACAAGGGGAACATGTTCACGTGGAGTAATCGGAGGAAGGATCCATCATCTTTTATCAAGGAAAGATTGGATAGAGCTGTGGCGAATAAAGAATGGTTGGAGAGGTGGGATCAATACACGGTGCAGCATATTAATTCAGTATCTTCGGATCACAGTAGTGTATTTGTTTGTTGGGACGCTAGCCTACTTCCAAAGTGACGGCATAATAGGAATTTTAAATATGAGCAACAATGGGGTAAAACGGAACAATGTCAGAATATAGTCCAACGTTATTGGGTTAGAGCCTCTATGAGGGGAGTGCCCCAGAATGCTCTTTCCCATCTACGGTGGAATCTTAACAGATGTGGTCCAAAGCTACAACAATGGATAGTGAAGGATAAACAACGGCAGACCATAGAGACGAAGAAGTTACAGGAGACACTTGATGCGTTAGTTGAGGGGGAGAATCATGCTAACCAAGAGGATATTTCCCGGGTTCGACATCAGATAAATTGTATCAGGGAGGAAGAAGAAAGAGTGCTAAAAATTCAAAGTAAACAACATTGGCTCCAAGAAGGTGATCAAAACACCAGTTTCTTTCACAGAAGTATGAAGCAGCGGCGGAGTTTTAATTATGTTGACCAGATTATTGATAGTCAGGGTGTTTTGTGGGAGTCCGAAGGAGGTGTTAGGTTGGCATTTCAGGAGTATTTTTCTCAGTTATTTACATCTGGCATTGAGACTAGTGATTATTCATTTCTGGATCACATTTCACCAGTTGTTGATCGTGAGATGAATGAGATGCTATCCCGTCAAGTGACAAGAAGGGAGGTATGGCAGGCAGTTCAAAGTATTAGCCCGAATAAAGCCCCAGGGCCAGATGGGTTTTCTGCTGGTTTCTTTACACAACATTGGACAACCGTTGGGGAAGATGTGTTTGAGGCTGTTTCGAAGTTTTTTGAGTTCGGACTAATGGATGCAGATATGAACAAAACTTCTATTGTGTTGATTCCGAAAAAGGTTGATGCTGGAACAGTGATGGATTTTCGCCCAATAAGCTTATGTAATGTATCTTATAAGATTATATCTAAAGTCTTGGCTACCAGACTTGGAACTATCTTGCATAAGATCATTCATGGAAATCAATCAGCTTTTATAAAAGGCAGATTAATTACCGATAATGTGATCGTGGCATATGAGGCCCTGCATTCAATGAGTTTATCAGCACGAAGTAGAACAAACTATATGGCGGTGAAGCTGGATATGAGTAAAGCATACGACCGGGTGGAGTGGAGGTTCTTAAAGGAGGTTATGGTACGTATGGGCTTCTCAGATCAATGGTGTAATTGGATTATGCAGTGTATTTCTACAGTCACTTATAGAGTTTTTGTTAATGACATATCTTCTGAGGTGATTACTCCTACCAGGGGTATTCGACAAAGTGACCCTATTTCCCCTCTACTCTTTGTCATTTGTACTGAAGCTTTGAGTAAAAATCTGCATGTTGCTCACGAAAGAAATTTTTTCCGGGGTATTCCTTTCGGCAGAGGACGTATTCGTGTCTCCCACCTATTCTTTGCCGATGATAGCTTGATTTTTTGCCGAGCAAGTGACAGTGATTGGGACTGCATTCATGCAATCCTAGACATATATGGGACATTTTCAGGGCAGGTTATTAATTATAACAAGACCAGCATTTTCTTTAGTCGTTTTACTCCAGTTGACCTACGTGGGGCGCTATTGTCTAGAATTGGTGGAGTTGAGGCGCAAAGATATGATCGATATTTGGGGTTGCCGGCTATGGTAGGGAGATCCAAGCGTAAGGCGTTCAATTACCTAGTGGAGAAAATACAAAGGAAGATTACAAGTTGGTCTCACCAGAATTTATCTCAAGCAGGAAAGGAGGTCTTTGTCAAGGCAGTTCTTCAAGCTATTCCTACATATGCAATGCAACTATTCAGATTCCCGCAGAGTTTGTGTAATGATTTTGATAAGTTAATGAGGCAGGTTTGGTGGGGGAGCAATTCAATGAAAAAGTCTAAGTGTTGGCTGTCTTGGGCAAAATTGTGTACTCCAAAGAGTGAGGGAGGAATGGGGTTTAGAAATTTTGAAGCGTTTAACGAAGCCTTGCTTGCGAAACAAGGTTGGAGGATCCTTAAAAATCCTGATGCTTTGTCTAGTAAGATATTGAGAGCAAAGTATTTTCGAAATTCTGACTTTTTGAGGGTGGAGAAATGTCGGCATGCGTCCTATTTATGGTATAGTCTATTAGATGCCAGGAGCTTAGTGAAAGATGGTCTCAAATGGAGGGTGGGTAATGGTGATACAGTACAAATTTGGCAAAGTCGCTGGTTCCCCCGACCAATTTTCTTCGGATCCAAAGCGATGGAGTTAGGATTCCAACAAAATTCTTGTGTAAATTCGCTGATTGATTGGGATATAGGTTGGTGGAATTTTAATCTCATTAATCAGATATTTGATCAGGAGGAAGCACAGATGATACTGAAGCAGCCCATAGGTTCACGTTTCATTAAGGATACAATGTGCTGGTCAGGAACATCCAATGGTCATTACTCAGTTAAAAGTGGATATTACAAGTCGATGGAAATCCGAAATAGATCGTTGGCTTCTTCTTCCACGGACAGGAATGGGGACTCATTGAACATCTGGAAAGCCATTTGGTCTCTACCAGTACCTCCATCTACAAAAGTGTTTGTTTGGCGTGCGGTTCACAGCATCTTACCAACCTTATATATTCGTGTGAATCGACATATTGGTACTCAAGCTAAGTGTCCAATATGTCTTTGCTCTGATGAAACTATTTTGCATGCTTTGTGGGAGTGCCCTTCTGCTAGAGATGTCTTTTGTGCTAGTATTAAGAAACTTCAGAAATTGGTAGTTGTCCCTACTGATAATTTTAGTCAATTTTGGTGTTCGGTTATGGATGAGTTATCTTCAAGAGAACAAGCGACTCTTGCTATCACCATGAGGTTGATATGGCACCGACGAAACAAGTTCATATATGAGAATATATTCATGCATCCTAGTCAGATTGCTCACCAAGGAGTGCTTTTGGCTGATGAATTTGCTACCGCCCAGTTGCTTCATAGTCAAGGTATCTCTAATCTGCCTAGGAATGATATTAGCAATCAGAGATGGACAACACCTTCAGGAAATTATATTAAAGTTAATTGGGACGCAGCAATTGATAAACATGGGAATTGTACAGTTTGGGAGCTATTTATAGGGATGTATGTGGAGATGTAGTGGCTTGTGTTACTTTAGCAAGACAGACTGTACTTGACCCAACCCTTGCCGAGGCGATGGGGGCACTTTATGCAGTTCAGTTTGCAGGTCAACTTGGATTCCGTCGGATAATCCTTGAAGGGGATTCATCAATAGTGGTAAATGCAATCAGTGAAGGTGAAGACTTGCTATATGTGTGGGGATCAGTTGTGATGGAAACCCGTAGATTATTCTCCTCTTTTGCTCATTGGATGGTATGTCATGTTAAAAGAGAAGCCAACAATGCAGCGCATAGTTTAGCCAAATATGCTTGCTATGAGCATAATCTGAGAGTATGGATTGAAGAAGCCCCCAATGAAGTTCAGACAATAGTGATGGCAGAGAAGTTGAGGTGTGTGCCTGATGTTAATCACTAGCGAAATTCTAGTTACTACAGGTTTTGTTGGTTTGCTTTATTGCAATTAGCTTAACTTTGAATAAGTTATTTAATTTCTGATTTGTAATCCACCTGTTGGTGGCACGAGTGCCTTGTTTAGGCCTCCAGTTTGGTTGCCCAGATTTGGGCTAATGAATTCTTCCAGGTCATCTGACCTTTCAAAAAAAAAAAAAAAAAGAATGGTGTTTTGCCCAATTGGGCCAACCAAAACTTGGGAAATGTGTAAAGAAGGGTTACAATGGTACAATTTTGATGGTCCATAAAGTATATCTTTTGCAGTATTTTTAGTAGAGATAGAATGAGATGGTAGAACGAGAAAGAGATTGATAGAGGTGGTGTAAAGTGGATCCCAAATATGTGTAAAGGGGATCCCAAACATGCCAAGTAAATAGTTGCTCAAGTCCATGGTTTAGGGGGTTTTCTAGGCTGGTAAAAAGTATGCGGTATGCCTAATCGGAACAACAAAATACTGCCACGTGTGTGCGATAACGAAAGCAGGGGACTGCAGTTTCTTCCCCCCACCTCTATATAACACCACCGCCTTGCTTTCCCTCTGACTTACGCAAGCAAAACGGGAAAAACTGAAGCAATCGTAAACACTTACCAAAATTATTGAAAATCAAAAACAGTAACGTCTCGCTAGCGTTTATGGTGTCCGTCAACCCGAACCCGGTACAGGGTTTCTATTTCTTCGATCCAGTGGCCACGGCTCACTCCGGTGTTCATTCAGTGACGCCTCCGGCGACTGTTACGGCACTTGCTGAGACTACCACAACTGCGGCGTCGTATTCGGATGATGTTAATAAGAAGGTTCGGAAGCCGTATACGATTACTAAGTCTAGAGAGAGCTGGACGGAGCAGGAGCATGAGAAGTTTCTCGAAGCTCTGCAACTGTATGTCGTTTATTTTTTTTCCTGTTATGTTTTAGTCCTAAATAATTTCTGTTTGGTTGCCGAGAAAATTTAGAGGATGAAAGCGTGCGAATAAAAAACTCCAGAGTAAATCTGAGCTGTATTAGTCATTTTATTTTTAGTAGAATTAGTAGCGTACAAAACCCCCATAATAATCCGTCTTGTTAATCATCAGTGATAGGCTTGTAGCCATTTTGGTGTTGCTGATCTTTTGCTGGTATTTTAGGTATTATTACTACTTTCTGCAAAACCAAACCATCTCTCTAATACTGTTTGCTGCAATCATTTGGGACCAATTTTCTTATCTTCTGTGAATTCTTTCCACATCAGCATTGCTTAAAATTTCATAAGCTACTGCTGGCAAACTGATGCAGGTTTTCTTCATAGGAAGTTCTAGATGATGGAGGTACTTCTAGAAAAAATGGAAGATTGCTTTATAAAGTTTTTATAGTGTTTTGTTTTGAAGCAGCCATATTAAAATATCAGAGACTATACACATGCACATGCTCTGGGAACTAACACATGGATAGATGTATGTATGTATTTATGTATATTGGCATGTATGAAAATTTGACCTTTTCATTATCATATTCAATATTTTTTTACTCTTTAGTTCCTTCTTAAGTTTTGGATACTGATTAGGCTTTTTTCGTTTTATAATTTTCAGATTTGACCGTGATTGGAAGAAGATTGAGGCATTTGTCAGCTCAAAAAATGTTATTCAGGTAATTATGCTTCATGGTAAAATCTATCTGACAAATATGCTTTCCATTTTAATGCTTAAAGTGTCAGAATATGCTGAAATGAGCCTACACGGATTTTGTAATTTCCTTTTGAATTATTTGAAAAGTTTGTGATGAACGAAGTTTATCGTAACTTCTCATATTTGGTAATATCAACATTTAAGGGAGGGGTGAATTTTATGCATCAGGAATTTGTAGACCTGGAATGAAAAATGCTGTCTTTTGACTCTCTTCGACGTGTAGATTCTATAGAATGATATCAAATTTGTATTTGTTAGATTACATTCTACGTGAGTAGATGTGCATTCGCACACCCAAGTGCATATTGCATCAATGTTTTACATGGTTATTTTGATACAAAATTTTTATTATCTTAAGGATGCAACTCCGTAAGATGAGCAAATGATTCTTTTATTTGAGGCAATTCGCAGTGAAATAGAAGATCTGATATATGATAGGCATGCTTCTTGTATTAGGGCTTTAGTTTCATGATGCATAACTGCGCTGGATTGAGGGGGTCTCAGGTTCAGATTCTCGTTGATCAAATTAGAATTGTCCTTGTTCATAATATGTGAAACCCAGAAGTTTGACTACTATATTCCAGATGTTTTCAGCTTGTGTTCTTGCATGCATTGCAACAACTCAAGGTCGCAGTTTCAAACATTTTCGTACTAAGTCTGTGGGATTTCTTTGTAGATCCGTAGCCATGCACAGAAGTACTTCTTGAAGGTACAGAAGAGTGGGACAAGTGAACATGTTCCACCCCCTCGGCCAAAGAGGAAAGCAGCTCATCCGTATCCACATAAAGCTCCAAAAAATGGTTTGTTGGATTTATCTTCTTTTTTCTTCTTCCCCTTGTGCAGTCCCTGTCACACTTGATTTCAACTTACCTTGCCAATGTGAATGTTCCAGCAGCTATGGTAGTATCCCAACATAGAGGGTCATATCAATCTTCCTCTGCTATGCTTGAACCCGGTTATATGCACAGGCCAGATTCTTCAATAGTTATTGGAGATCCTGTTAAAAGTGCAGCTTTCTCTTCTTGGAGTTCTAACTCATCTTCACCAATGGTCGTCTCTCAAGGGACTAAAGGTAACTGTAAACTTCTCTTTCAACCATTTTTTTCATTTCAATTGGGGTTCTTAAGTGGCTAAAGTTTTAGTGTCATGTGTGATTTTTTCTAGATGATGTGGGATTGGGTGTGTCAACTGTTGCATACAAATGTTGTGATGGAAATAGTAGAAGCACCCCTAGGACTCACCAAAATGGTGAAGCTATTGATCATGAAGATCATGGGAAGCCCGTGAGAGGTAAGCAGTCTTTTCCAACTGTACATCTTAACTACAGGGACATCAGAACTAAATGCTCAATTCTTATAGTTACATAAAAGATAAAACTGCCATCATAGTATTATAAATGTTCTTTTATGCCAAAGCACAAGAGTGGCAGATAACATATTTTGTGATTTGTATTCTTACCATTAGTGCCCTTTCTTCATATTGACCAAGGTCTTCTTTCTTTTCAAATGCAGTTATGCCAGACTTTGCTCAAGTGTATAGCTTCATTGGCAGTGTCTTTGACCCCAATGCAAGTGGTCAATTGCAGAGGCTGAAGCAGATGGATCCAATAAATTTGGAAACAGTATGTGATTTGTGTATCCTTGTTTTTGTTTTCTGGCTAGGCCATAATGGGGATGACTATGATTCCCCAGTCCCTCATTTGTCCTTTACTGTTGAGCAAAAATATTAATGTGTGTAGAGAATCATCTGTTTCCGTTACAATCAATCCAACCTTCTTAATGTTTTTCTCTAGAAATGTGACATAGGTGTAACTATCATTCTCCTTGGAGGTGCATATGGTGGAATACTAAAAAGAGGAGGGTGATCAAAAGGACTTAGATGGAATTGATAAGGAAAACAAGGAATCTGTTGGATAAGTTGAGAATGTAATTTAGATAGGGGCGAATGGTTAAGGAAATTTTATCCTCATATGTTGAGGATTCTAACTAATTTTTTTCTTATGTATTCATAGAGCTGACCCAAAGTCGTTTAGGATAAAAGTTTGACAATGATGATGCCTTTTCAAATGATTCCTATGCCTGTCATGTGGTTGATTTGGGTTGAGAGAAACAGTAGGATTTAAAACTCTTTGGGTTCTTCAGTGTTTTTTTTATGGATTATTGGTATTCTGGTCTTCTCCTTATTTTTAACAAATTCTTGGAGGCAATTAATTAAGCCTCCTAGTCCTTGTACTTTTTGTATTCACCTTCTTGGTGCATGTATATATATATATATATATATATTGTCTTTTCTCCTACTACCCATAAACCAATTTGACTTTTCCTCAGGTGCTGCTGCTGATGAGAAATCTGTCCGTCAATTTGACAAGCTCTGACTTTGAGGATCACGTAAGTACTTTACTAAGTTTTGCAGCATCTTTCATCCATCTCTTTACTCTCTTACCCGTTTGTTTGTCAGTCTGAGGCATAATAAGTAGGGTATACATCTTATTATAATTCTGTCATGTCAAACTATCAGGACCTAATTAGGTGGCTCTAATTGAAATATTTAATCTTTTATGGTCAGAATAGTTTTACACTAACCTTTTTTTTCCTCATCTAATGGATATCCTTAATCCTTCATTCCTGAGTTGATTCATCAAACATTTATTTTTAGATGCATTAGATGTGTCATTTTGCTCAGTTGATATGAACATTGTATTCTCAGCGTGATATTTGTAGGCTCTCTGATTCTGTTAATTAGTAACTGAACATGTTTAATATTTGAAAGTTAAAATATTTATGAAAATTAAGATATTTCTTCAAGCTTTGAGTGGTTGTTTCTTCCTTTGTAATAACACTAAGAATGGGCTGCTCTCTTGGTCCTAATACTAACTATTCCAAGTTGAATGGTTTGCACAAATCACGGTAGCGTCTGTTTGGGTTATAAAAGACAACAATATGATTTTTAAGATTACCAAAACAATATGATTTTTTAAGAAAAAAGCAATGTTTTTTATTTTAGTTTAATGACATGAAGGATTGGGTTGTTTTTTGTATGGTTGTTGTAGGGTAATTTATAATTGAGAGTTGATTTTTTCGTTTCTGATTCCCGATTTCTCTTCTAAAGTAATGTTCTCAGTATATTTCCTTCGGCTTTGCTGTTGGTGATTTATTAGTTTAGCTAGACTTATCTTGGTTTCTCATAGTTATCTACAATCTACATTGACCATGGCACATAATTCAGATATGAAATTTGCAGAATTGGTTTTAGAGTACAACCCACCTGATTTTTCCCAAGTGTTACGGGGATGCCTACCCACCAAGACATTGACGTTTAGTTCTGTGTCGCAGCATGATTTTAAGAACATGTTATTCATTTTGAAATCACGGGCGAGCATGTGGCCCAGTGATAGAGTTGTAGGGGTGCGCCCTAGAGGTCACAGATGTAATTTCTAGAAATAATCTCTTCACATATTATGTGGGGATAAGGACATTCCGTCTGTTCTCGACCCCGTCAACTACATAAGTCTTGTGCACTAGAGTTGTTTATCCTTTTACCGAAGAAGGATTTGAATCTAGATTATGTTTATGCTCTGTGCAGCCTAAATTGTGTCCTGCTTAATGAGATGTGCCTACGTACTGCAATGCATTCTGATCGATTTTGAGTTTATATTTTTGTATTGGATTAAAATGATTTATGAAACTATAATGTGCGCCTCTTTAACATTTACCAACTGTTTCTAAATTGACTCAGAAAAAGCTGCTGGAATCATATGACGCTGAAGCGGAGGCTAAAACTGGTGGCCCTTTCAACAGCATCTGCATTAATAATTCAGAGAGAGCCATTCCAGCTGTCTAAGTGCTGAAGGGTGAAGGAGTTTCACGCTTCCTTTGCTCTCAGTATGTTTGTGTCTGGTCTTTTGGGTTCCCATCACTGACTTAGAACAGTTTATTACGGGATTAAGGAAACAATCTGAGACGGGTTGAGAGAGATGAACTTGGAATGTCTTTTCTGCATGTGTTTATATACATGTTATGTGGTATGCTCGGTCTTTAGTTTGTAGCTCAGCTTGGCACTAGAAATTAGTGGTGTGTGTACATATATATACACGATATGAGAGCAGTTTGTCTTTTTAAGTCTGTATCAGAGGCTATCTTGTACAGAGGTATATGAGTGTGAGTGCTTGCTGTATATAGATGCAAGAGTTCTATTATGACTTTGCATTTGGAAACAGAACGGTTAGGAATAAGGGTAATAACCTATGTATCATAGCAGGGTCTGCCCTATACCAATGTTGGTATGAGAAACTTGTAAGAACCCATTGTGGTGTAATTAGTGCATGTTCTGTTTTCGTTTTTTCTCCATTCATTTTTCACTCTATTCTGCGTTTTTTTTTTTTTTTTTGACATAGAAGTATCTCCTTGACTCTGCATTTATGCACGAGTATTAAGTTCTTTTTTTTTTTCCTTTCTAATGCACATAATCGTGTAGTTACTTCCAACGAAAAGACTCAACTCGTAATGGATCCACGTTAGAACGTGTGAAGAAGCCTCCTATAATGATAAACGGTTTGCCTTTTTATAAAGACTGGTATCTGAACCCTTAACTGGAAATCAACATACTGGCAGACTCTTGCCAATCTAAGTTTGGGTTACATTGAACTATTATGGTATCTATAGTCTATAACCTTTTTCACCCTCGAGGACCTAGTTTCACTGAGACGAAGGTGGGAATAGCACTAACCTCACCGCCTATCAAAAATGTCAACCATGGTTTTCCAAGTGCAGCGGGGAAGAACTATAAAGACTAGAGAAAGAACTCCTTCAAGAAACCTACGGGAAGATGGCAGTAAGTCCTCGATCACTTAATATCGGGAATAGACCAGACAGGCTTAGACCGGTGAATGTAACACAAACCTAATCGGACAAGTTCGTTCTTATAATATTCTAATAAGAGAGAATCCACCACAGCAAAATATTCCCTTCTCTAAGTGCTAGGTGAAGGTTCCATTCCTTGTGCTAGGTTAAGGTTAAAAGAGGGGCTCCACTCCTTTAACCCAAAATAGGGGGTTACTCAGACCACTTACGAGTTTTTTGTGTGTTTCAATCTGTATTTTTTGTTAAAGATTCAGCAAAACATGAGCCATAACTCTTTTTTTCCCTAAACCATATTTGCACTCCTTCGTCCCCGATAAATAAAATAAAAGAGAAGATACTCTTGCAGGCTTGCTATGCAATTTAGAGAGAGGAAGACCAAAAGACACCCCGAAATATAAATTTCGAACAGAACAATTGGGTACACGAGCCAAAGAGAATAATCTGGCCAAGAGACAAATACAATGCAAAATATACATAACCCCAATGATAACTTCTATCTATATCCAAAACCCATGTCAAGCTCGTGGCTATACATCCCCTGATTATGGGCAGTAGCAGCAAATGGGTGAATCTGCTTTGAGTTTGACCTGAGTTCCATCCCGATGAGTCTTTGGAGCACCTCTGGATGATTGCTTCCACCTGCGTCAGGAGGTCCTGAATATCCAATTAAAAGTTTAATGAGTCAAATGGCCTGCATGCCAACAAAGAACAATAATCACAGGACAACTATGACTACATCCAGAATGCCAGAGAAGACTGCAGTTCTAGTATCATTATGATGATGAATATTAAAATAGAGATTGTTCATCAATTGTTGAACATAAACAAAAAATACAGATTGAAAATAGTCACTCGTATAGGCTGCCCGGTTACACTTGCATGACATCTGGACATATATACAAGGACTGGGACATAACTCTACTGGTCAGGAACCCTCGAGAAACGACCCCTTGTAAATGAACAGAATCCTCTAATGGTAATAACACATTAGTGGGCCATTATTGAGTTCTTAGCTCATACCAAGCGGAGAAAGAGAAAATTTAACAGAAATTGTTTCTTAGATTAACTAAGACGACAAAAAGTTTCCAAGGCAAACGGAAATATTTACATTTCCATGATGCCAAGTTACATGTACACAAATATCTGCGTATTTGTAGGGCTAATGGTCAAACACTAACAGCCAAGTACCCTCAAGAAAGGAACACTAACAGCTAAGTACCCTCTAGAAAGGAACACTAAAAAGTGACCTGAATCCCAACTCTTATGATAGTATAATACATTAATAGCCCATTATTGAACTCTTAGATCACACCAAGCAGAGAAAGGACAAGGTTTAAGAAATTCCGTGGTGAATCCTGTCGAAGCAGACAAATGTTTAGAGGTGAGCTAGAAGAATCCCATACAGTCTGTATACGATAAAATGGATTTCAAGAATTCTATTAGAACACTAATTTGCTAGCTTTTTGCCAAGGAGGTGAGGGGTGTTAAACAAAATCCAGTGGGGGGTCGAGGGACAGTTTTAAAATAAAACAAGGAAATTAATTCTTCATGAGATTATTATGACATGAAAAGCATATAGGGAAACACTAAGTACGTATTTACCTGGTGGAGGAATTCTAATCCCACCATAGTTAGATTGCCTGTTACCAAATGGAAAACCTGGCACTCGATTATGTTCCTGCATGAATCCAGCCACTTGATTATTGCGCTGTGGAAGAACAGGTGCACCCCTAGCAAATCCTCGTAATTGAGGTGGAGGAAAATTGCCTGGCACGTTCATTTGTTGTAACATAGGATGATGATTGGTAGGGTCAAAACCAGTCAGTCCACTGCTAGCGTGATGGATAGATGGGTGAAGCACATTGGCAGGAAATTGATAATTTGCTGGAGGTGGATGATCATGACGGATGACATCATCTGGACCCATAAATTTCATCTGAGAATTGTTATTTGCAGGATGCTCAGGTGGATGGAATAGGGGTCCCACATGATTCAACTGAGGGGTATGAAGCTGTGAAGAAGATGGATGAACGTGAGGGTTGTGATAAGGAATATCATGCTCTCTAATATCATAAGGACTACGAAGAAAAGGTTGACCCTGATGACCTCCCGCAATTGATCTTTCATCCCTGAACGCAGAATGCATAGCGGCTAGTTTTTCAGCAATGTCAATTGGTGTCTCTTGGGCGGACAACAACTCAGTCTTAGCTGCGCTCCTGCCAGGCATGAAGTTTTGAAGATGCACAGGATCACTTATTGTAAGCAAGCTATCCTCTTCGGGAAGCCGAATATCAACAGATCCATCAAAGACGCCAAGTTTAGACCTTATTTCAGTTCGAAGTTGTGATGTATCCAATTCATTTCGAGGATCAAGGCCTAACAAATGCTTTTCAACCTTATCAGATTCCATTTTTTGCCTTTGATTTGATGTTAAAACTCCGAGTTCATGAATTGTAATGTTAGATCCAACTTCAGTTGTTGAAGAAATGTAGCCTTCATCTAATCCAGTAAAGGACAATCCTTGATCTTCCGAAACATCAACCCTCGCAGACCCAACAGTGCCCGTTTGGACGGAAATTGGTGCTCCAACTGACTGTAGTTCCTTCATAAAAGCTGTTCCAAAAAGTGTTTCAAGTGTCAAAGGTTTCCTGGAATTGGAGACACTTTCAGAATTTGCCTTTTCCAAATTGCTGAGTGCACTACCAAGGCTTGCTGCTTCAATGTTTTGAAGTTCCTCTGATGATTCGGTGCCCAGAGTTGGAGATGGTGCAGTATCCTTCAGACCTGTACTCTTCTGCAAAAGCGAAAGGAGGTGCTGGGATGCATGATCATCAATGTTAGATTTTTGAACTTCAGTTTTCGCACTGGGAACATTGGAGCTCTGCAAAGGTGGAGGTAAAGTTGAACCATTCTCAGTAACTTCTGAGAGAATTGACTGCTCAAGGTCCTCACATGTAAGGACAGCTGGAACTGCCTCTGGCTTATTTATTGGGTAAAGATGCTCTGAGTTTTCAATATTGGGAGACTTTAAAATCGAAGTTGTATGAGTGCTAGCAATTTCAGATATATGAAAGGGAAGCTTTGCGGTGATGTTCTCAGTAGATTTCACATCTAAACCATGGGATCCATGTTTCTCAACACCAACAATCAATGAGAGCAAGTCATTCGGCCTGCCAGAAGAGACATCATCAACTGGCCTCTTTTCTGCAATAATGAGAAAAGTAAAAGAATTATAGCTTGAAAACAAGAAATTAGGTTGCAATCACGTAATTGTTAAGATTAGTTACTTTGTCGTTCAACCTAATAAGTTAACTTGTTGGTTTGTGGAATTTCACATCATTTATATCATATTTTAACACTCCCCCCTCACGTGTGGGCTGGACAACTCCGACGGCCCAACATGCGCACAACAGACAAGACCCAACATTAGGGACTCTCACAAAGGCCCAAACTTGGGGCAACAACAAATGGGGGTTTAAATTGCAGAAACTGAGGTATGAACCCAAGACTTCCTACTCTGATACCATATTAAGATTAGTTACTTTGTCATTCAATCCAATAAGTTAACTTGTTGGTTTGGGGGCATTTCACATCATTTATACCATAATCTAAGAGTAATCATTTAAGCACACCAACAAGTTGATCGCAAACTACCTTCTTCGAGAAACCACTGGGCGAATTTTGATGAACGAAAAGTACCAAGGCTCAAGTTATCATCCGCTTTACCATCATTTTGCTGGATGAGCAACAAAAAGTTATTACACGAATTTAGGCACTTCATGCTAAGAAGGAAGTCATAATGTATTATACTTTCAGAAAGGCATACAAAACAAAAGGTACGAGAACCACTAGTCGAGCCCATACTGGTCAACCACAAGGGATGGAGGGGCCAATAAATTTTGTATGACCAGATACTGCATTCCAACAAATTCATCTGGTAAACTCATCTACAAATCTTACTACCGCCTAATTTTATGCTGAGACTGAGCATGTAATGCAGATGGCTGATATCATTAATCAGTCAAAAGGTTTTTCTCATGTTCAAATGGCACAACTATATCATGATGCATCATATACTAGTCACAGCATAATTTCACATATTTCTTTCTTCTTTCTTAACTTATTTTAGCAGGGGAAGGGCAGTGGACAGAGCCATCACCTGAATAAACAGAGGGGGACTCATGGAAGCTTTTTTTGTTTGGGGGGGGGGGGGGGGGGGGGGTTCTCCAAGGTTGAGTCACGATGGACCCACCTTGCGAGGTAAACAACAGATACTTGTTATGAGATGAGTTTTGATGATGAAGTGTTCACTCCATATATTGAACAAAATATGTATGCGTACTACACTACTACCATGTCATCATTGCTATGTATTCTTGATTATATTCTGAAATTATTCCTATCCTTTAAATCTTTAATTTCTAGAATCTAGACCAACAAAGATCAAGACATGAAGCTTTTAATCAAGCTTACAAGTCACTGAAAGTTTTAGGTTTAAACTCCCAGGATTCACTATGAATTTTCTTCTTGTTTTGGCCCTTGCTAATCTAACACAAGCTAGCATATCACAAGTTGTCATCTTATAAAGATTAGCTTGCTGAAATTCAGTGAACCAGTGAAATGCAAAGGCATAAAAGAAAGATTAGCAGCTGAGTTGGAATGAAAGCCAGCAAAGCAAGCTAAATTATCACTCAAAGGCAAGGCATCATCAAGTTGCTACAAAAAGTCAGAGATAGCTGCAAAAGAATTAAATGAGATGACAAAAGTTGCAGAAATAATTGAAAAGAAAAATGAAGAAGATAAAAGCTAAAGGCAGCTGCAAATAGAAGTAAATGGGAGCTGAAATATGTCAAATCACAAAGATCTACAAGTCAAATAGGCACAGCTTTTCGCAACGGCTATGTTTGGAAGTTTTAGTGGATATATATGCTTCTACAAGCTTCACAAAAAACACAGATTGGCTCTTCAACAAGCCAATCATAGTGGATTCGAACTCTCAAGGAGGAGCCTTGAGGAGTGGATGCAGGCCTGAATTTGGCTGGACCACTATAAATTTGTTTGCACACACTCTTACCCTACTCTTTACTAGTTTACCTTATTTATGCTTGTGTTTAATTTTATTACTTAGCTGCCTCTTTGCTTCTTTAACTAACATAGATTCTAAACTTACAACAACTAGCACTAAGTTTTAAAGTCGATTAAGAAATCTGAAACCAGTAGCATCAAACTTGAATTTGACACTTTTTTAAGGCTAAGACAATTCAATTCCCCCCTCCCTCTTGTATTCACCTAGATCCTTACAATACTAACAACCCAAGTTGCCAATGGTGATTCAAGCCACGATCTCCGATATCACAGTAGGTCTCAGAGCGTCTTAACTTATCACTGGGATACCCTTGTTCATGGGTTACTCGTGGGTGCTTATAATTGACAAGTAGAGAGTTGAGAATTTAAGCCAAGAACAAGCAATCACCTCAGTGAAGCCGGAAGACCCACCCTCATTCAATGCCGAGGCACCCCCGAGAAGCTGGTCCAGAATCGAGTGATTCATATTGGAATTATGAACATCTGTACTTGTTATCTCCTCAGCATCAATTCCCATCCGACTACTACCCTCTGAACCTTCAAAAGCTTCAGAAAGATTCGAAGTTACAAATAATTGACCATCCACACTCATTTTCTTATTTGAGATGTCTACCGCTGATGATAAGACAATATTTTTTTCACTTTCCAGTTGCTGCGCACTTAAACCAATTCGTTTTAAAGGTAGTATATCCTCTTGATTGTGAGAAGTTTCATTTGACAGACGAGTGCTTTTGGCAGACTGAAGACCACCCTCGAAATCAGGATTGTGAACCTTGTAGAAGCAGCAGATACAAAAGGAATTAACAAGGAAAAGCAGCAAATGACAACTGAGAAGTCTTAAACATTGTTTTTCATATACAAGTTAGCTATTAAACTACAAGTTCAAATATATGACTAAGTTCTCCGATCCTTCCCTATTTCTTTGAGTAGATCCTTCCCTATTTTTTTGAATCGTAGATCCATCCGTTAAAAAAATCCAATATTATATATATATTAACAAATTATTATATCTGAATACACAAATTCCACTCTTAAGTCAATATATATACCTTTTTACTATCATCAAGAGGCTTGATATCTACTTACCAATATAACAAAAAAAAAAAGAAATTTTCTTGACAAAACAACCTTCTAACGCATAAAAATCAGAATATATA
The DNA here is from genome assembly GCF_013401445.1 of Tripterygium wilfordii. Lineage (NCBI taxonomy): Eukaryota > Viridiplantae > Streptophyta > Magnoliopsida > Celastrales > Celastraceae > Tripterygium > Tripterygium wilfordii. The sequence continues at coordinate 12,323,900 of NC_052239.1, read as the reverse complement.
TGATTATAAATTTATAATTACCTCAAATAAGTGTGAATGAAGTTGAGATTTGTTTGCAATATTCTTTTCCGACATTGAGCTTGCAAACCCTGGTGGCACAAGTGGTCTGGATACAAGAGTTCGAGAGGGAAAAGAAGGCTTATCTGAATCAGAATTTGATGCTGCAAGCTTCACGAGTTCATCTGATTCATTTTTTCTATTCATATGCCCCTTATCATCCTTGGGATTGTCTAACAATGTTGTGATATCAAACTCATCTTTAGGCTTGTTAGGATTCATCTTCTGCTTCTCTTGGAATTCCTTCTGTTGTTCCTTCCTCATCAAATCAAAGGAAGCTTCAAAAGAAGTCATCAAATATTACAGTGAGATATTATTGACAGTAAAATCCTCACCAAACCTAAGGACGAGATTAAGAGGTTGGCAGACACCTAAATACGCTTATTAACTCTCACAGACAATTTCATAGATGATATACATTACCTCTTCTCTTTTTTTCCTCTTCGGCTTTATCGTCACTTGTAAGCTCCAAAGAACCAAATGTTTCATCGTTGAGTGCATCATTATTGTTCTTCCGAGAGAAAGGCGCTGCCTGAAACATCCAGAGTAATATTCTTCTAATATTTTCCTTTTCAAGATGCAAACATTTACAGAAGTCCAGAACCACAAGCATCAATCATATCATCATTAGAATCATAAGCCTTTCTAACGGTAGGGAAACATCTTCCCTTTTTAAGATTAAAGCATTAATATTTGGTACGGGCCCCAGGGTGTTGCGTAGCATTTAAAAGCAGATTAGCAAAATTGTTCATAAACAATATTGAACATCCAAGAGAGAGAATGTGTTTACCTTATACGGTCGAGGTGGATGATATGGCTCGTTACACTTATTCAGTTGGTAGTGATCATTCGCACGATACTTGGGCGCCGCTGCCCCTCCAGCATATCCAGGTGGTCTTGGAAAAGATCCACTTCCAAGAAGTCCATCGTGCTCAGGAACTTGCCATGGATGACGAGATTGGTTGCTATAACGCCTTCCAGAATCTGTGTAACCAACATGTCAGAATCCATTGCCTACATTATGAATTATAAGATACTTCACAAACCCGTGGCCAAGTAACATTCAAGAAGATGGAATATCAATTTTTATTGCCGCAAAACTAAGCATTGCCCAAATAGATAGCATAACCATTTATCTTATTGCTTCCAAGATACATAAAAGCTCTACAAACACCAAGATGATAAAATAGAGAACCCAACAGTCAATTAGAAGATAGAAGGAAAATGGCAGAATACTAAGACTAAATAATACTGCAAACCTAATAATGTAGTACATAAATCTCGCAGGAATCCAAAGATATTTGCCCAAAATCAGATCAACTAAAAAGTACCAACCCGCAACTCATCAAATCTTAAATTCATTTTTTTCACGATACAAGAGGCTGGTGTGTGCAACCTATAGGACACAAGTTCAATTCTTGAAAACAACCTCTCCACATATTATGTGGGGGTAAGGTTTGTGTATATCATGTCTATCCCTAAACAAGTCCACTACGGAAGCCCAAGGGTCACAAGTTCAATTTCTGAAAATAGTCTCTCCACCTAGGAAGCACGGATATGGGACACGACACCGGCAATCCGACACAAGAATTTCAAAATTTTCATGACACAGACACGACAAGGACACGCATACATATATATATACACATACATGCCCTTAGTCTTCTTTAAAAGCTTAAATGAAATAGAGAACTTGAAAAATGGAGAGAAAATGAAGAAATAATATCAAATACATCCTTTTCTTCTTTGGTAAATTTACCAAGGGTTATAGTCATAGTGATCCCCTCCTATTCAGGTTCGAAAAGACCTGGTTCTAAAAGATCTCTCCCTACCCATCCTATATCGAATCTGTCCATCCTCCCAACAACTTCTAACTTTGATTTTAGTAAAGAAATTACTTCCTCTTACGAGTAAGCCTATAACCCCCATATCATATTAGGGCTCAAACTTTGGGTTTTGAAGGTAGAAAAGGTGTCCTCCAAAAAGTGTCCAGCTGTGTCAATTTTTTTGTTTTGTAAAAATTAATAGGACACGGCCCGGACACATGTCAAAGCCGTGTCCAAATGAGTGTCAGTGTCCGACACCGGGACAGCGCCATGTTAGAAGTGTCCGTGCTTCCTAACTCTCCACATATTATGTGGGGATAAGATTTACGTACATCCTGCCTGTCACTAACCCCGCCTATACAGGGGCCTTGTGCTATACGGGGGCCTTGTGCACAGGAGTTATTTAGATTTTTTACAAGATGCTGAAATCAATGACGTTCCAACAACTATAATGTTGCTTTACATCTAACTTCAATTTTTCCGATAAAGTTGTGAAGATGTATGTAAAAATTCTCCCAAAACTTCAACTTTAACATACCATCCTTTATAAAATCAAACAAAGGAGTACCATTTGTTCTTGTAGACCACTTCAGCTTGGACGAATTTTACATAATTTTCTTTATAAAACAAACTAAAAGGTTCCATGTGTTCATTATACGAAGGCGAAAAATTGCACCTTCAAATTCCTGTAGGTTGGTTAACCACGTTACGATAAAGTGGATTGAATATTTGATTCCATCTCAGTCGGCGGCTTGATTTTTTCCACAGGAATACTCGCTAAGAATTTACAAAGTTCTCGCATCTATGAAAAATTGACAACAAAACAAATCTCCATCTTGCCACATCATGTACATAACTGCTAGTCCATTAAAAAGCAGTCGCAAGAATGCTCCATTAATAACAGCATAGCTGGGCTGACAATGTGACGGATTAGGACAGGTTTAGCCAACCTTGGCTCTGACCTATTAAAGACTACACCCCATCTTTGCCCCCATTCCATGAGAAAAAAGTTATTTCATACCTACCTACACTTTTTTGATAAGGATAGCTCCCTACTTAAATCACTATTACCCACTCCTCAACTTGCCTGTTGAATTCCTATATATATATGATGAATTCTATTGTCAGCTATTGGACGATAATAAGATATATATCCATCATGTTGTCTTGCTAATTATACAATCATATAAAAACATGCATATATAAACAAAAAGATCATATATTCATAAGGGGGTCCCTGAATGGGTTTTCCTCCTACCTTCATTTACCCAACCAAGTTGGGTATATTTAAAGGATTTCCTTGTTTGTTCACCAATCTTTGTAGCTCACTTCCATGATCTTACTTTGAAATTCAAGCTCATGACGTCCAATTCTGTTTCGTCACCCCCCCCCCCCCCCGGGTAAACAATCAAAAAGACTCAACTAATACCTGATCGTTGCTGCATGCATTTGTTGAAGACTATCATGCCTACTTTTGGTACTGTTAAACAATAATAATTAGAGTAACCAAGCCCATCCACTAAAAGATTCCAGATGCCATAGGGATAAATTAGTATTCAGCACAAGGAATGGCAATTGGACATATTTAGAACTATGAAATTCTAGCAGAAAGTGTTCTTGGCACTAAGATGAACCCTAAAGCCAGTTTCAAATGTGGTTTTCCAGTCAAAAACCCTAACAACTCATAAAAATGAGGATATGACTTAAGTTAACAGATATATATATAGAGGCACAAACAATTTGTCAGGAAAAGAGTAGACTCAAATTTTCAGGTTACAAACTTCTCTTAGAACTTACCTGAATCACGATCAGATTGTGAATCACTATCTTTATCGCTTTTCCCGGAAGAACGACTATCCCACCTTCCAGTGATATTTCGAGAATAACTACTTGTCTCCCCTCTAGTAGGTGGGGAAGAACCATACTCAGTACGCTTGAAGCCATGCAATGGCAAACTGCCAGAACTCCTTAGCAGACCTTGGGAAGCATCCTCGAATTCACTTTCATAGAAAGAACTATGATGTTGAGATCCATACATAGGCAAGCAAATAACTGGAATTTCATGATTCCTGTAAATATGAACATCTTACCATAGAATTGATGGATTGAATCCCCTAGGTAATTTCTTGCAGACATCCAATTCACTGAGAGATAACAGAAAATCTCTTGTATACGAGATCCTAACATTCCTAGAACATTAAAAGATTTTAGTCCTTAATAGGTCACTAAAATAGTAGAGAGGGATTGAACTAACAAGGAAATAAATAAAAAGGCTAGAACAAAAATCCTACTTTTGTGATTGGATATCGTCCCAATCAGTAGGATGATCTGGAAGACGTTGGTCTTCATTTTCCACGCTCATTCTGCAGAATTTTAATGGAGAGCAGCCACAAAGAACAAATACAGTGTTCTTTCAATCACAAAAAGCACGAATTATCAGATTAAAGTTCCAGAGGCAAAACTACGAGCCCGTGACCATTAAGTTACAACCAGATGTTGCATCTCCATTCCAGTTAACTCAAAAACGCTTATCCCCACCAAAATTTGTCACAAAAAAATGTTCATTCATTACCATTCCACGCCTCAAACCAGTAAAGTGCAGGTGATGAAATCAGAAAATAAGGTGCAATAAAGGAGTAACTACTTCTTAAGCATCACCCACTAATGGGTGTCAAGTCTAAGCGAATTCAAAACCTTCGCTAGAAAAAAAAAAAAAAAAACAGATGATTGTGGAGCTATTTCATTCTCTGATCCAGCTCAGTCTATATACTAAAAGCCACCGCAGAAAGTGATTCAACCTAGACTATTCGCAGCTAAATTCCCTCAAATCCCAGCAACCAATCACACACAGCCCAATTTCGCTAGCAATCAAAGTCGAATCACGGATGTATTTACTGAAAGTAGAACTTGAATCTGAAATTGTACGACATCTTATAAATATAGCTCTCAAAATCAGAGTAAAATGAAAGCTCAGTAAAAGACCGAATAACAAGGATCCTAGGGTTTGGAGCTAATTTAAAGAACTCCAAAAACCTAGGGTTCTGGGTGAAAGAGGAATCAGCCGGGATCGAATGATTAGAATATCCAAAGAGAGACAATTAGAGAAGGAACAAAGCGAAACGCAAAATAGGTTTCGATCTATATACGATTCCCGATCGTTTGAAATGGGAGAGTTCGTGTTTTCATGAGAGAGATTGTCTGTTGCATTGCAGGATGACGTTTTCTACTTTTCTTCGTATTCAAAAACAAAACGGTACAGTTTTAAATATACATCTAATTTATTAAAATATGTATGTATTTCATAACATGTAGATACAATATTAATCACAAATATAAGATTAGAAGTATGTGGTCATCTATTTTAATACATGTATTTGTTTTTTTTTTAAATACCATAGAGAATTACGTTTGTGATTGGAATCGAACATTGGGCACATATATGTCTAACCCAACTGATTATCAACCAAGTCAACTCTCGTTGGTTGCATATATTTGTTCTTAATAAAGCTACATTACACTATTAATCACACACGCCATTAAATTATTAGGGGCAATTATGAGGAAGCACAAAATTTAGAAGTCATGTTAAAATGATTAGGGGCAATTATCATCTATTGAAAATATTATCACAATGCAATCAATTTTTGTACCATAATCCATGGGTTTTTTAAACATGTAATTTAAACATTGTTTTAGGCAGAGTATGACACTTGGTTGAAGGCTCTAGTGATGTCAAAACGACATATCGGCTCTTATGTTGCGCCTCTCCGTCGAAATCCATCCACTTTTGGTATACTAGCGGATTCAAAAGGAGTTAATCGGTTGGCAGACGGTTCACCAAACCATCTGTAAACTGTCTCGCATTTACTAACAATGGATGACATTGAATCCAATGCGTCTAATGTCCATCCCATGAATGTTGGAGATCTAGCAGTTATTGTTGATTTAATTGCCCCTACTAAGGAGGATGTCCCAAATTTACTACACCGGTTGACGATTATCCAAGTTGACACTTCACTTGATCTCCAACAACAAATCGCCCCATCTACTTTTATGAATACCGATTGTGATCCTGGACTTGCCACAACATTCTCGTCTTCACATCTGGTTGATTTGGTGTCAAAAATTATACCACGTACCTTCGATTAATGACAATGGTCGCAAAACTAGTTTGAAGTGTCGAGCATGCGATGGCAACCAGCCAATCTCTTCAGTGGACGTTTCTCTGGGTGGCAATCCTGCATGTAAGCGCCTCGGGGATGTGCATGAGTATGAAGTGAATGTATCTAACAAGAATCAAAAATTTGAAAGAGGCGAAGGCTGGGTCACAACCCTGTCGCGAATTATGAGTATCTTATCTTGGAATTGTAGGGGGCTTGAGAACCAACTTACGATTCATGAACTCAACCATTTGGTTAAATTAAAGTCCCCAACTATTTGTTTCTTAATTGAGACATAATTGCATTCTCATCAACTAGACACTATTCATAATAAGTTACGGTTTCAACATGGGTTGGTGATTGATGCGATTGGGAGGAGTGGTGTACTTATGTTGCTATAGAAGGATTCTATTGTCCTCACTTTGGAATCATACTCCACTAGACATATTAATTTGCTTGTCCAGGACAGTGTCACATCTATTCTATGGTAATTGACATGTTCATATGGTCACCCCAAAAGTTTCCAAGCGGCCTCAATTGTGGAGATTACTTCGTCATCTTGCTGAGAACTCACATTTGCCTTGACTTTGTGTGGACGATTGCAACTCAATTTCAAACATATTAGAAAAACATGGTGGTAGTGACAACAGCTGGGTTCAAATATCTATCATTGATAAAGCTCTAGCGGATTACGGTTTGCATAATCTTGGGTACCAAGAAAATAAATTTACACAGAGTAATGAAAGACAGGACTCTGCTTCTTTTGTAAAAGAATGGCTTCATAGAGCATTAGGCACTCTCGAATGGAAGGACGAATGGAATCTTACAGTTGCGCCGCGCAAGAGGAAGCTGAAAAGATACCACTTTGATACAAAGGGGAAGTTGCAAAGATAAGCGTTATCTTTTGGGGTGGGACGGATTTCTACACCTCTTGTGATGATGTTTTCATTTTGTTGTTGCGCTACTCAAGTATATTTGCAGTTGCACTTCCTATCATTTCCATGAATCTTGCTCCCTACTTGTAGTTTAATGTTATCAACAGTGCTACATTTCGTAGACAGCAAGCCCACTGAAGTTTTTTAAAATGAACCAACTTTTTTCTATGAATGGGAAACTTGGAAGGAACATAACTTATGTATTAAGCAAAAATGGAGATGTTTGGTGTCGAGTTTTTCACTCTAATTACATTTTGTGACTTGTCATAATAGTTGGAGGGAGTGCGGAGATCAAAGTATGAAGTTGCAATAGTTTTCGAGAGATTTGGAATTTTACAATTCCTTAGAATCTACAATTCTAATCTAAAAGTGAGTAATAATCTGACAAAATTAAAAAATAGCATGACACATTTTGAATTTAAAAAGTTGAGAAGATTTGAATGATGCGGCATGTGTGTTTATACTATTAGATTGAAATTGTAGACCTTAGAGAATGGTAGAGTCCTTAAATTCATTGGAGATAGTGGAGAGATTTGGAGAGGTAAAAAATGTTGGGAAAAAAACCTTGAGTGAGAAAATGATTTTCCATTTGAAAGATGTGTTTTTTTGTGAAAAGTTACAACTGTTAAAGTTTCATTTCTTCAAAAGAGTTGTATTGTTTCATTTGAAATGAAAAGACGTGATTATTGGTACGGATGCAACTCTTCATTTTAAAAGACTTGTCTCTTACAAGGTGCCTCTTGTGAAGAGTCACCACAGACTCTATAAATAGAAAGTTCATTCAAGAATTTGATAAGGTATTAGAGATAAATCAATCATTCATTCACTTTAGTCAAGTACATTTTACATACGAGAGAGTAAAATCATTTTGGTTCCATAGAGGCATAAGAAGTGCGACTTTCTTTCTTGTGTGAGAAATCATTTTATCCTATGAGATTTTTATCCGATCACCAGAAGTAATAGTGGGGGACAAATCAGTCTTAAGGAAACAACAAATCAGTCTTAAGGAAACAGTATTCAATGCTGGACTTGATCAACATTTATACAATTATTATTACTGCAAATAGGTTCTGTTTCTATTCAATTATTGTTCACTTTTTTCACCACTTGTGCTCCTATTTTGTATTTGTCCTAAATATGTGTAAGTATAGACTATTGCTAACTTGGAAACAACAAAAGAAAACACATGATTCTTCATCATTAACTACATTACTATTGAATAATGATAAGCAAAATACTAGTTTTTCACAGAGAATGATAATCATGGGTATTAGGCACTATTAAATTGTAAAAGAAGCTTATTTTGTTTGAAAATTTCCCGTAAAATGGAAAATTTTGAATATTGAAAAGTGATCAAATTGGAAATGAACTCCAGCTTAGTTGGTACTGCATTTCCATACCTAGACATTAAGTCTAAGATTCGAATATTTGATTCCCTGCTTATCCAATGTATAAAAAAAGTGACCAAATTCAAACACCCGAAAATTTACACGTAACAAATACGTTGTTTTCCGCATAAAAAGAAAAGAAAAGAAACCACTCTTTTCCTATTAAAACCTTATGATCATAGACAACTGGAGAGTGGAGGAAAATAAAGATAATAACACATTCATTTTCTTTCCATTTAATTTCAAATATTTCCATCATTCATTCATTATATAGATGTGTCCAATGTTTCTGTTTGATTTAATCACCATTTGTTTGAGAGTTCCTAACTCTCATAATTCATTCAAAATTTCTTCAAAGAAATTGCACTGAAAATGAGAAAAGAAGGGCCATGCTTTTATTGTGGGATTGAATGTAAGTTTTTCTTTTGATATAAATAATTTGCAGGCTTTCATTTGTGAAATCAATTGCTAGATTTATGTGATCTTATATATACATGATCATAGTCAACATGTTTTACCTAATTTTTTTTCATAGTTTTGTATTTTGTTTGGGAAAAGTTTCATAAAACTTTTCTGATCTACTAGTGTTTCATTTTACTTGTCTTCCAGTGTTTACTTTCACGTAAAATTATTGTTTTTTCAATCATCTATTTCAAAATTTTAATGTAATATAAATATTTTGAAATTATATTTCTTACTCTCAAATAATTGAAAATTTTATACTCTTAAAATTAACTAAATTGAATACAATATTTAGTACTCCAAAAGGTTCTAACTTCTAAGTTAGATTCTACTAGGAGCAATTCCCTTGTGACCATGTGTTGAGTTTTGGCCCAACTTACATGTTGTTAGGTGAGAAATTTATGTACGTGCGGGTCTGATAGCCTGATTTTTTGTTAGTATTGAATCTCCATCGAACAAACTTTTATGAAGTTGTTCTCGGTTTAAAAAAACTATATATGCAAGAATCAAGGTTATAAAAAATAAAAAATAAATAAAAAAACCTCTTGCTCCCCTAAAGTTTTTTTCTTTTGCAAGAACACATAAAATTATAGTAGTGACTTGATTACTTTTAATTATTTCACAAATTTATGATGAAGTAATTGAATCTAACAAATTGTATAAATAAATGCCCTGTATTGTATAAAATGGTACAAGTATCTATAATGAACCAAGATGAGTCGTTCTAATATTTCCTTACATAGTTACATTGTAGCATGCATGTCTACACAATTAGGAAAATTATCTGACCTTTGATCTAAATTCAAATGAATATATTAAATATTTTGCCATACTTTTCAGAATTATATTATGTGTTTCTCAAACTTATATATGTCTGTGTATTTAATTTTTTTAAAATTATATTTTCATTTGGTATTCATTCATGTATTAACAGTTTAATTTACTTATTAACCTTTTTTCTTTTATTTTTTTTCTATTGAATGATTAATTTGCCTTTAATTTCCCATAATCATAGTTATTGCATGAACCTATTTATTTTATGTAGTTTCCAGATTTATTTATTTTCGAGATAATCCCAGTACGTTTGGTTCGCTTCACTCTCCTCAAATATATTTTTTTCCAGATTATTTACATGACGTAAGAATTTAGAAATTTTAAAATTAAATTGTTACATATTAGTACATTTACTTTTCTTCGAGATAATCTCTGTATGTTTGGTTCGCTCACGCTCCTCAAATATATTTTTTCTAGATTATTTACAAGACGTAAAAAATAAGAAAATTTAAATTAAATTGATGCATGTTAGTAGATTTATTTTTCTTCGAGATAATCCCAATACATTTGGTTCGCTCCATTCTCCTCAAATATATAATTTTTTTTCAGATTATTTACATGACGTAAGAAATAAGAAATTTAAAATTAAATTGATGCATGTTAGTATATTTATTTTTACAGCAACTCGATTGTGGCGAAATGGACCACTAGAAATGCCAGTATTGTGCAATTCTTGTGGATTAAGGTACAGAACTAAAGGAACTCTTGCAAATTATGTCCCTAAACATGCAGAAGGGTCGCTGAGAACGTATTCCTCCCAAGCAGCTTCGAGTGAAGACATTGAAGAAGAAGAAGAGAACATAACTAGCACTCCAATGGGACTCGATGGCACCCAAGACAACCAAAATGACGTCTCAGGTTAGTCATTTTACTCTTAATAATTTTTTGTGGTTTTGGTCTTCTTTAGTACAGTCAATTGAATAATTCTTTTACTGTAGCATGAGAGACTCGCTTAATCAATTGGCGATACTCTAGTTAGTTATCTCTCAAACTTAGGGTGTACAACGCCCGAGGTCGAGAGTTTGAAATGACTAGCTGAGATATTTTCTTATGATATCGTAGTTTAGTGGGCTTGTCCCACTTCCGGATCCTTTTCCGCATGCATGGGTTTCGGTCTGGTCTTATATGTCACCAATATGTGGTACGGGCTGTTTTGATGGCCTGAGATTTACGCTCACACAGCTGTCCAAAGGACATGCTGAATTGGGTGATTTCTCGATTAACAAAAACAATGAGAGACTCGCATGCTCGGGGATTATCAAATGGGGAGCTCCTATGTAGTCGGATGTTGGATGTCTGGTTCGTTCAAAATAAAGTTGAAAATTTTTAATTTTTAAATTATGAAAATTTTAATTATTTTTGTAAAATAAATTTTAATTATTTTTTCAAAGACGAAATAACTACTTTCTTTTTTTATTAAAATACCGTTGAGAGATATGTTTCTCATTGGAATCGAACATTGGACACACATATGTCTAACCCAATTGACTGCCAACCAAGTCACCTCTCGTGATACGAAATAACTAATTAGATTGCTTGCATTGTGGGGTTTGATTAGTGAAGCATTGATTAGTAGTATGTTTTTTTTTTATTTATCATTTCTCTAATCAAGTCATATACTTTATGCTTTTGTAGATATTGAACCTAAACAAATTTACATAAACCCACCAAGCATTCCAACAAAGAAGAGGTCGCCTAATCTGACAGCAATTCAAAAACTCCACAGAGACCTTCTTCAAGTAATGAGAAAGGATCCATCAATTGTATCTGAATATGAAGAAGATGTGCTCATCTATGATCCCAACAAACAATCATCCAATGAAATTGGTCTTGGAGTCATTCTTTTGAAACCATTTGTTTCGTCCCAAGAACCACATCAACAACCTCAAGCTGGATCCTCATCAAAGTAATTAGACAATAAGTAGTAGTGGTTTGACCAACGAGCGGTGACTCGGTTGGTAATCGGCTGAGTTGGGCAGCGACAAAATTCTCTCAATATGAATTTAGGTCTCAAAGTTGTCTTAATTTTAGACATTTGTGCCGTTTTATGGTCTGTTTATTTATTTTTGGATGAACCAAATAATATTCATCATTAAAATTTAGCTGTTGATGACTGGGAGTTTTATTGACTGTTTGGTTAGTTTGGAGGAATCCCTACCCATAGACACTATGAATTACCTCTTGATCGCAGTATGGGAAGTGTGGAACTATCGTAACAGGAATATCCATAAAGCCAAGGGCGAACTGTCGAAAACTTGGGGAAGAGAAGAACCCAAAGCCGAGTTATGATGCACGCTGGGTTCTCCCTCCCTAGGATGAATTTTTTTGTATACGTTGATGCTGGTCGTGACCATGATGATACTGCCAAATTTGTGGTAGGATGTGTCGCCCGAGATCATGATGGAAGATTATTTGCTGCATCAGCAACTTCAGTGGGTCTTCTTCATTCTATTGAGAGTGTGGAATTATATGTCATCATCTGCCATTGGCTCAGTTGTTTAACCTTTAAAGTACATTGCATTTTTCAAATGCTTCTATTACAATTCCACTACAGGAGTCTTGTGTGCAGGTATTGTTTACCTTTATACATGCGAACATGTGGTCCAATTGTAGAGTTAGAGTATTGACAATCTTGCCCCATTTTTAAAGTCCATCTCATTTGCTGGTGTCTAAGTGTTATAGAGATTTGGTTCAGTGATATCTTAGTGTGGTTGATGACAGTTTTTAGGGAATTATATCAGGAATATTCCAGGGGAGATTTTTTGGGTACTTTGTGGCTGTTGTTACTCATAACATAATTGCCTCCTAGAAATAGTTTATGTGAATGTTCATTTCTGAGGTGGTTAGGTGGGGTTTCTCATTTTTGTTGGCCGGTGGGGAGGGGCTACCGTGTATGGGTGCAGAATCTATGTAGCGCATGAGATGTGGGCTGTTACCAGACCTTTCACCCCATGATTGTGATATCTTTCTTATTTGCATTTGGGAGATCTAGCGCCAAGATATAAATAATAGAAGTTTTTACCACTTGCTTCACCTTAATTGCTGCATGTAAGAGTTCAAAGCATACTGGTATGTTTGAAGGAGAATTTGGTGGATACTTGTGCTAGTTAAATTGTTGCCAATTATAATACATTTTGTAGTTTGGGGGACTGAAAATCAAGGATTTAGGTCTTAAATGTGTGATTATGATCCTAGTGATACTTATCTGTAGTCTAGGAATCATTATAATCATTTTTATCCTGTAACATATATAAATTGCAATAAGTTTTGAATTTCTCACTATATACAATTACTTTGATCTGGAGCTTTGTTGCTTGGACGCTTCACTTCAATCCAGTATTTTAGTTGCTATGGGCTGACACTGGGAGATTAGTGATTAGTATGCTATGGCTGTTGGACACTCCAAGTAGTTATGATTGATGCGCATGCAGCCATGCACCAAACAATTCGTGCGTGCCACCCCAATAACTGCATCTAAGAAACTAACATATATCTGAAACAGTTGCTTTGTTCTGAAATTGTGATGGCAAGAAAAAGAATACGGGATGGGGATGGGATGGAGGAGAAAAAAGGTTTTGCAAATTTCTTGCATTTAACTACTGCATGATGTAGCAATGACCAATTAGCCGACCTTGTTTGCAGCATACTGTAGAAATTGCTTGCGTTTGTCAAGCAATTTCTAGTATATGCTATTACACCCGCATTTTGAGATAGTATTTGAGACAGTATTGGTCTTTTTCCCTAAACTACCCTATATTTTTTATTGAACATCCTAAATTAGCCGCTTCTTATTCCTCTTCTAGTCTTCACTTCTCTTTTAATTATTTATTATTAAATTATTTACAAAGAAATTAATTATTCATTATTCGTTATTTGATAAGTTATTTAAATAATTTTATTTCGTTGGATACTTTTCCGGCACAAGATGACAAAATAGCAGCCGGGTTTCTGAAACTTCGTCCGGCGCCATCTGTCCATCCATCCGTTTGATCACATCAACCTCGTGATCTGGAATGATCCTTAACAGTCGTTTTTCCTACCAACTATAGTCCACTAATATAATATCAATCCACTTGTCAAGTTCCGTCACGAACAATTGTAACAGGCAGGTGACTCTCTATTCCTTCGCAAAATCTTCACCCCGACACACACCACCTCAGGTCTGCAATTTCAAGGAAGCTCGATACCATTTGTTCAACGCCTTATTCGTAACTTCTCGATCGGCTGCCGTGCTGATTCAGGTACGATTATCTGCACTTGTCTTTTCTTTCTTACAGCGAAACCTTTTGTTTTTAAAGACTGTTGTTTCCTCTAAGCGGCTAGGTTAGGGTTTTAATCTTCTGTTTGGATATTCTTACGACTATAGGTTAGGTTTCTTATTCAAGTTTGGTTAGTCGCTGGTTTAGGCCAAGGATCTAGCGTTCAGGTAGGCTATATTGTAAAATTCTTTTACTGTGATTTTTATGGTGTTTGGATGGTTAATTTGCTGTTGTTTCTGTTTTCATTTCTTATGCGTTATGTGTAATTTTCATGCGTCTATACCTAAATTTGCTACTTGGATGATAATTTGGTTCTTGAAAATTTGATATCAGTTGGAAGTTGAGATGAGAATGTTAGATCCATAAAATTCTGCTTTGCATCCGAAGGATTAGGCTTTGGTTATGCTATATTCCAGATCTTTTTGTTTCGTTATTTTTAGCTGTGGAAAAATGAGATGAGAATGTTGGATTTCCTTCTATATTGTGATGGAAAGTGGAATTTGATCGAGTTTTTGGTCACATCTCTTTGTTTAGTGGTGGTCTTTGTTTTGACGATTTGCCTGCTTTCCTGTTTTTGTTTCAATTCCCAACTTTATGGTGTGCAAATTTATGTTTTGTATAGTTCTGTTTTTCATTCAATTCCCATCCTTATGATTTGAAATCTTTCTGTCTCAGATGCAGGCAGCCTCATATCTGATTTTTCTTGATGAATAGTTATTTCCAGTCTAAGAAACCATTGTTTATGTTAAACTTACAATTGTTGCCATTGGAACATAGGAAGATGAAAATTAATTATTATCCCCAACTGCGACAGCTTTGTGCACGGGAGTTGTTCACCTTTTACCTATTGATAATTGAACTTTTTATTTTTGTGTGCTTGACACTAAATTACACTGTAATGAAATGAAATTGTTATAGGTGGAAATCCATGTTTTGAGGTCGCTTAGTAAATTGCTTTTTGTGAAAATTTTTCCTACCTTGTTTCTTTTATGAGAAGCTAATCATGGGTAGAATAAGCTCCCATCAACTGTTGTTTTCGAACTTCTGTCTCATGTAGCTACTCTATGGTTTCTTACTGGTGTGAAGTTTAAGGCTTAAATAAAGGTCGGGAATGTTGATTTTAGACCTGAAAAAGTAGGATGCATTGAATTGGGTTCTTGTGTGTGTAGGAGAGAATTTTTTGAGTGAGATCATACCTTTTTTTTTTTTTTGGTGGTAGACTGGATGTGTATGTAAGATTGTCCTTAGTTTTCATAACTGAGTTTTGTCATCTCAACTTCTTGCATCATAAGGTTATCTAGTGACATATTTGGTGATGTTTGTTGAGAAAAAAATTTCAGTGACGTCATAACAATTCTTTGATGTTACATGGTCCACTAGAAATATTACTTTGTTGTGTGGATTTAGATTTTTGCTGAGATTGCACAACTGATTTTTGTTGTCTCAACTTCTTGTATAATAAGATTATCCATGATTTGTTTGCTGATTTTTGTTATTATTATCTTTTGCAGTAAATACATCAAAATGAGTCGTCTACAGGATCCACACCGTCCTTTCTTCCCCTTTGGAAATCCTTTCAAAATGATATCGCCCAAGGGGTCCCAATTGTCTTCAAGGCTTAAATCATTACTGGATGCCTTTGAAGAAACCTTGGCAGAGAGGTTGAGAAAGCTCAACCCGAAAGACAAAAGTGATGTTCTCAGCTTGTCATGGATGAAGTTTGCAGTGGAGTCCCTTTGTGAGACTCATAATGACGTAAAAACTCTCATAACTGATCTTGAACTCCCTGTGAGTGATTGGGATGAGAAATGGAGAGATATGTACTTGGACATTAGTGTGAAATTGCTTGACATTTGCATTGCTTTCAGCTCTGAGCTTACACGTCTTAATCAAGGCCATCTCTTACTGAAGTGGGTCTTGCATAATTTGAAATCAAACACTTCAGAGCAGCTTGTACGAGCACGATCTTCACTTGATAGCTGGAGACAGCTCATAAGATCAAAGAACCCGAGAGTTGACAACTGTGGGACTATCTTAGATGATCTTGTAGTTTCTCTTGATCTGCCCAAGGCTAAAAATTCTGACAAAGGAAAGGTTCTGATGCGTGCTATGTATGGATTTAAAGCTGCGACTGTGTTTCTATGTAGCATCTTTGCTGCAGCATTCTCCGGTTCCGTGAACAAATTGTTAGATTTGAATGTGCCTGACACTTTCTCATGGGCACACACATTTAGAGATTTGCAGATGAATGTAAATGGAGAAATTAGAAGTATACTTTCCAGTGGAACAGGTACAGTTTTGAAGGAATTGGATGCGGTTGATGTGATCGTGAAGAAATTGTATCCCTGGATCCAAGATGGGGTGGCCCATGGTGAGATAGAGGTATTTCAAAATTCCATGTCAGAATTAGAAAGGGCTGCTGGTAAGCTTTCACTGGGGCTGGATGTTCTCATAATGGAAGTAGATAGCTTTTTCAAAATAGTTTTAACTGGGCGTGATGCATTGCTTTGTAACTTAAGAGCGGCTGGTACTTTCTCTGAACCAATGTTAGCGAGTAATGTAGAACACCAGGCCGTAAGATAATTATGTACACAGGTGGTATATGCATGAAGTCTTTTATTGATTGTTGGTGTGTAATCGTCTTTGTATGGCTTATTGGATTTGGTGGTGTGAGAAGTTTGTCTTGTTATAGTAATATATCAATGTTGTGTGCCATGTTGTACTTTATAATGGAAAAATATGTAAATTGCTTTTATTATTTGTGCAAATGTTTGGTTACCTCATTTTTCTCTAGCATTTAAGTCCTATCACCACTCATATAAGTTCCCTCTTTTTGTAAGAACGAACTGTAATTCTGCACTTTCATGATTTCTTCTTGCATTGAACTGAACGTGAAGAGACTTTGATATGATCAAATATTCTGAGGTTTCTTGTGCTGAGTGGAGGTTCTTGTCAGTTGGGGGATGTTTTCATGCATAAACCTGAATTTGAATGTTATGCCTAATCATGTTTATTCTTTAGTGCTAGATGCTATATTGCTATGGGATGAATTCTCTCCTCAAACTCAGTTGTTCCAAGAGGAGTTTCTTCTCTCCGAGTTGACAGTTCCCATGGTGAGCAGGAACGTATCTTCTTTAATAGTGATTCATTTCATTAGCCTTGAGCTTGAGCTTTTGAGAAGTGTTTGCTAAGCTTAAGTTAACCACAAGAGCAGCTCGAGGCTAGGGACGCACAGTTCAATATTATTAAGTATCTCTCTGAACTTTGTTGCGAAAATTTTCAGCTATATGTAGTATAGTTACATATTTGATTGACGATTATCCTGGCTTACATGAACTTTAATTGGTTTTGCATGAGTTGGTTCTTGTCTCATTATCTAAAGGTGATGCCTTTCTGAATACGGAATGAAGTGGATAAGAAATCTTGACCGGCCAAATTTCCGAAGGTAGACAAGATTATTGTCGAGAAGTTGTAATTTTCCAAGTGGTTGATTTCTTCCACTTCGGTCATTGCTTTCTGTCAACGTTGTCAAAACCTGTATCTTATATAAGATCGATGGAAGGCTGACAAGATTGAATCGTAAAATCGTAAGATGTAAGATCGTAAAATCAGATCGTAGATCGGACAATAAAATCGTAAGATCATAAAATCAGATTGTAAGATAGAACAATAAGATCGTAGAGTAAAATTGTAAGATTGTAAAATCAGATTATAAGATCATACAATCTAGATCGTGATTTTCACAACTATGCCTTTTGCACTAGGTCTAGGTGGGATTTTGGTTGAATTGGATCTGAGAGTTGCATGTGATTGGGAACTGTACATTGTATTTGTGAGACAGACGACTTTTTGTAGGACTTTTCAAAGATAGTGTCCTTTACTTCATGCCCTTTCCGTCTTTAGGAGGGAAGTTGTGTGTGAATGCAATTGCCTTTGTTTAGGCCCGATCTGCAAAGTCAAAGGTCGAGTTTTGAAGTCAACAAATTGGCGAGCATATCCCATGTTTGAATTTACTTTGTTTAGGTTGAGATTTATGTTGACCAAAAACCACATGGTTCTTGATTATGAAGAAAAGTTGTTGATCATGAATTTTGTTTGTCTTTTTTTTAATGATGCTTGACATTTCTAAAATATGACTTTCATTTTACGCTTGATGTGAAAGATTGAATGTTAAATGAGTGCTACATGCATCGGGACCCTAATACAACTACGGTGTCGCATTCGGACCCTTATGAGTTTCCATGAATACCCTACTTATTAAATTCCGACACTTGACTGTTTGCCTTGAAGTTGCCAGGTTGTTTTCAATTTTGAGGAAGGTGACATCCTCAATATGAAGATTCAGTGTTAGGTAGTATATCACCATATATATGAACTAGACTGGATTTGTAGACTTTATGGCAAGTTGTGGACTTGGAAAAAAAAAACAAACTGTTGTCCTGTGTTCAGTAGGCTCCATGACCATGAAAAGTGAATTCTTCAAAGAAATTTTAAATACTTAAAGAAAAAAAATTATTTGTATCAAACTGTCAATTAATTATAGTGTTAAATTATGTGAAGGCACGGGTCTACTTCTTGGCAGGGCGTGTAGAGTAGTATAACATTGCTATCCAATGTATAATTTAATCCTCGTATAAGTTGATGTATAATTTAATCATATCCGGTGTTTGGAAATAATATGATATTAGACTTGTATAGTATACGATTTGTGATCATATATGTCTAGATTATTCCCAATTAAAGTGAGAGTGAGGGTCTTTTTTATCATTTGACAT
The DNA here is from genome assembly GCF_013401445.1 of Tripterygium wilfordii. Lineage (NCBI taxonomy): Eukaryota > Viridiplantae > Streptophyta > Magnoliopsida > Celastrales > Celastraceae > Tripterygium > Tripterygium wilfordii. The sequence continues at coordinate 12,305,204 of NC_052239.1, read as the reverse complement.
GTTATTGTTTATATTAAGTACTCCGTATAAAATAAAAAAGAGTTGAATGTGTATTAATATTATAGGGCTAACATCATATAAGAACCATATTTGCATAAAATTATACTATCCGAAATATTTTAAAAGTCGTCCAAACCCCCCAATAACTTCTTTAAAAGATTATTTTATACTATACAAAGTATTATCATCTCCTTCCAATGTAATCTTAATTTGAAATTGGCTTGACACTAAATGAGTGGTCCGCGCTGTGTGCACAGGGTGATAAAATTGTGTGTGGAAGAAAAGGAAAAGTAGCTACATAGTCGTATTCTCTGTTCACGGAAAGCCCAGTTTTTCCAGTTGAAAAGTCGACACACGTCACCCATAAAAAGAAATGTAGACAGACTTTACTACACCTACCAACGCCCCCCCCCCCTAAAAAACTTTAGCCTCTTTCCAGTTTCCATCGGTTTGGCCGAATTCATCGACCCCTCGTCGGAGCAGAGATGTCAGTAGAATCTAGTACTGGTTCGGGAGACCACAACATCAGAGGAGTACCTACACATGGTGGACGATACGTTCAGTATAATGTGTACGGTAACCTATTTGAAGTCTCTAGAAAGTATGTCCCTCCCCTCCGCCCCGTTGGGAGAGGTGCATATGGTATTGTTTGGTAAGTTTTCTTGTTCGCTACTGATTTTTCTTGATGGCTGATGTAGATAATTACTATCTGTTGTTCAGCCAGTCCTTGTTGATCTTGGAGTCTTTTGAGTTTCTTTTACCGCTGGTTAGGGTTTGTAGCTAGCTGTCTCTTATGGAAGATTATGTTGAGTTGGTGCCTTGATTTGGTCGTCTTTTTGGTTTATAGACGATATTGGTGATTTGTATTGGTCTCTTGATTGAAGTTTGATATTACTGAGGTGGATTCTTCCTGTTCTGAAATCTAGTTATCAGTGAAGTTATGCCGGGTTGATTGAATGCTTTTCAAATTTTGTAGAATGATGGCTCTTCATCCATACATACTACATATTACTATAATTGGAATTCATTTAATTTTTTTAATGATCAAGTTATCAAAATTGCATTTCTCTATATCTATGAATTTCAATCTTCTAGGATGTTTGTGAGTATGGTCATAAGGTCATTCTGGCAAGCCTTAACGACCTGTACCTTCAAACTTGGAAATGGGGGAAAGTTTGTAATCTCTCCATTTCATGCATTTACATCTTGGTTTTGGTTCTCAATGTTGCAGTTAACCTTTCATTGTGATATTTGTAACTATTGGACTTGTATCATAGAGTATGTCTGCCTATGAGCTGTTCAAGTAGCCAAGTATTAAAAGTGCATTTGGTATTTTGGTTACCGAGTGCATTTCAGAATGGATGCTATTGGTACGAGCAGAACATATGGAACCTTGCTGCTAATTTATTAGTGTTTCTGGGAAAACTACAGCACTATTCTTCTCTCGCCTGAGTGATTTGATGTTTCCCTCTTTTGGCTTTCCTACGTTCTTGAGTATCCTTATTTCCCTATGGAATGGCCAGGGTTGATCTGGTTTTTCATGGATGTTTCTGTGCTTAGGTGGTAGAGATTGGCAAGCTCATTATTGACTTGAGTATTTTTATTCAATATAGACAATCTATGGTTTCATGCAATTATTTGGGTTCTCTAGATTTGTTGAATTGTGATATATCTGCTGATTTATATGGTTTCATCTAAGCTGAAGTAAAATGATTACACGTTCTGTTTATTTAGCTCAATCCCTCTTTGACATCAGCAACGTGGAGGAAAATGTGATTTAAATTTTTTTTTTTCTTTCAGTGCTGCTATAAATTCAGAGACAAGGGATGAGGTTGCCATCAAGAAGATTGGCAATGCATTTGACAACCGAATAGATGCAAAAAGGACCTTACGAGAGATTAAGCTTCTTCAACACATGGATCATGAAAATGTATGTTTCCTTACCTTTCTTATTCTCATGATGTCTTTTTTTGACAAGTTTGTAAGTATTCTGCAGTTTATCTGATTGAAATGACTCAGGCTGCATTTGAAACTGGAATTCATGAAAAGAAAGAATATATTTTTCATTTCTATGCTATGCTTTTTCTTTAAGCCTTTAATTTGTTCCTGTTGCTCTTATTTTCATATTTATTACTTTTCATCTTTAAACTATGGAGCACAGTGAAATATTATTGCAGCATTACATCTACTGTACAAGCAGCATCTATATAGAATTTTCATAACTGAAACATTATATTCGCAAGTTTCTTTTGGGAAGTTCACAATAGATTTTACTCCAAAAACCATCAGTTATCTTCTTCTTCTTTTTTCCACTAGAAAATATGAAATAAATTGGTCCTTCTGTTATCAATTTGATAAGACAGAATTTGGTGTTTGCTTTATTATAAGTTAATCATGACCATGGTTTTTGTTTATGGTTTTGCATGACATGGTTCCCTGGGACATTTGGGTTCAATTATGTCTAATAAATTGTTGAATTGAATAGAATCCTAGGAATCAGGGTGATTTATGAAATTATTTGCCCCGGCTTAGTTGGTTGTTGCCAGATTTATTTGGTTTAGTAATTTTCTTTTCAATTCCCATCTTATCTCTTTGTGTGAGCGCTGCCCTGGGAATTTAGCATTTGCCAAATGAGCAATAGCAGCTAAGGTTTTGACTGGAAATTTGTCTGTATATTGCTATCATCATTCATGAGAACGTGACTTTGTGACAGTTGTAAATATATGTTGATCCTTAGTATTTTATCATGTGCTTCATATTTTCATTAAAACTTACTCTTTCTGATTTTCCTAATATATTTTCTGTCGGATATTATTCTAATGAGTGTATAATATTCCTATGTTTAGTTTTATTTTAATGCTTCTTTTATTGTTCGCAGGTTATAGCTATCAAAGACATTATTCGACCTCCGCAAAGGGAGAATTTTAATGATGTCTACATTGTCTATGAATTAATGGACACCGATCTTCATCAAATAATACGTTCGAGTCAAACATTGGCAGATGATCATTGTCGGGTTAGCATCATTTTTGCTCTTAGCTTAGTCGTGTGGTAGGAATAGGATTTATGTTTATCATGTCAATGCAGTTATCTGTAAGCCCATTTTGAAACATATTTACTTTTCATTTCTTTTGTTCTTCCAGGATTTTCTTTTACAAGATTTTGTGAATTGTAAGATCCATAATTGAAACCTAAAGATTTGAGACATAGTGATATGCTATTACAATATGATAGTTCTTCACAGGTTTCTGATTTTTTTTCACAAGTTTCCTTTTTTTCTCCCCTAGAAAGGGTCCCTTGGATTAACCAAGTCTTATTGATGATAACTAAAGAACCTCTTGAAATTAGAGGACAAGGTTTTATATTCCAATTAATTGGGATTGGCTTCACATATTTTCTCTTCTTGCTTGATAGGCAGTCACATGTTTTGTCAAATTAAAAGATAACATGATAAGGATAAAAAGTTCATGGATAACTTTGCTTTGATGTTCATCTCTGTCATTTATTTGGTTTTGCATATTTTCTTTGTTAAGATCTAATCTCCATTACATTGGAGTTCCTTTTAAGATTTAGCATTCTGCTTCTATTTTATAATTTTCCATATTTGGGTCTTTAGCAGGGACATACTGATGAATGCAATTAAACATGTTTTTGTTCTGGTTTTTCACGTTACAAGATCAATTTTTACTGATGCTTAAAATGCTGCTTTGTAGTATTTTCTGTATCAATTGTTACGAGGGCTCAAATATGTACATTCGGCGAATGTTCTGCATCGTGATTTAAAGCCTAGCAATTTGTTCTTGAATGCTAATTGTGACCTTAAGATTGGAGACTTTGGCCTCGCTAGGACAACGTCAGAAACAGATTTCATGACCGAATATGTTGTTACTCGCTGGTACCGAGCTCCAGAATTGCTGCTAAATTGTTCGGAGTACACTGGGGCAATTGATATATGGTCAGTGGGTTGCATACTTGGTGAAATCATGACAAGAGAACCCTTATTTCCTGGGAAAGATTACGTTCATCAGCTGAGACTTATCACAGAGGTATGGATCTTGATCTCACTTAGTATATGCTGTGGGGTATCATTAGTTTGGTGCTCAACATTAGGAACATATCCTCATTGCTTGTGATGGATTCCCAAATTCTTCCACTCATTTCTACAGTCAAATGATCTGTTACTTAGAGTGTGTTCCTTGCTTTAGGGCTTTGGCTGCCTTTGTTTTGTCCTTCACCACAGGAGTCAAAGAGGTTTTCGAAATTTTCTTCACATGCCTTCCCTTTACCTTGAAAAAGCAAAATGACTATTTTCCTTCATGTTGGATAGCCGGAGGATAGGAGCACAGGCATAACTCTGGATATGTGGGATCATTGGTGGGATTTGTGAATTAGTTTAAATGATATGAGATGCTCATTAGGGATTTCTTTTTAGTTTTCATTATATATTATTAGTACTAAGGAAGGGGGAGAGCAATGAGGGAATAAAATCCGACTCCATAGCACTCCTTTTTACTCCTTTTATATTTTATGTGCTAAGGAAGTGATGCTTATGGTGTTTTCTCTCCTTGATTAGAATTGTAATTCTATGTCAAGTTGGTGATGAGCTTTGTAGCCTAATATCATTTACCATCGTCCATCGATTGGGTCCATCTAAGGTTTTCGCTTCCGTATGTCAATATATAGTCCAGGAAACATATATTAAGTACGCATATATGAGTTTTTCATTGCTCTATGCTATTAGTGCCACTAACATTGTGGTTCTTGACTGTGTGCATGTGGAAGGTGCAAATTATAGGAGGCTTGTTCAAATGTGGAACTGCTTATTTTCTTCTTAAAACTGGGGTGATTGTGGAGTATGATAACGTGTGCATCTTTTCCTTTCTTTGAAAAGCTCATAGGTTCACCTGATGACTCTAGCCTTGGTTTTCTACGAAGTGATAATGCCCGGAGATACGTTAGACAGCTTCCTCAATACCCAAGGCAAAGATTTGACTCTAGATTTCCAAATATGTCTCCTGGTGCTATTGATTTGCTGCAGAAGATGCTTGTATTTGATCCTAACAGGCGCATGACAGGTACGATGAGTCACAATACTGTTCCATTTTGTTGTACCAACCTCTTGATTTCAGCATTGGGTAACATATTAATCCATGTATGTCAAAAAGCAATAGGTGTGTGCCCATTAGTAATATTTTCCCAAATGATATTTAAGTTTTTGGATTAAATTGTATAAGCATGTGGAATTGGGGGACGGCATGCACGATTGTACGTTCCATGAATTGATTGCATAATCTCAAGTGACATTTAATTTTGTTCAATTGTCATAATTTTGGGATAAATGTTATCGGTGGGCCATTTTTGTTGATGATACAAGTTGTTTCTAATTTCCTGTTGTTTGCAGTTGATGAGGCACTGTGCCATCCATACTTGGCTCCTCTTCATGATATGAATGAGGAGCCTGTTTGCCCAAGGCCTTTCAGCTTTGATTTTGAGCAGCCATCATTTACCGAGGAAGATATCAAGGAACTCATCTGGAGGGAATCCGTAAAATTCAATCCAGATCCCTGAGGATTATATGGAGTTGGTGAGTCGGTGCTGGCTTTATCCTTTGGTTTTAGTCCTATGAAGTAGGCACCAAGGTTGCTGATTTGAACTGATTGCTGCAGGTACCTTTTAACTTGACAAGGAGTGCAGAGTTTTCTGTGCATTCTTGGATTGGGGATTATACATGATTGTCAGACCCAACGCGTTCTTTTCTCTATCTGAAAGAAAATATGTATGCTTTGACTAGTTAGGTGTTTGTCCATCATCTTCTCTTATAATTTGTTTGACGTGAGACGGCCAAAATCTGTATATATGGCTTTGTTAGGTAATCCTTAGAAGAGGTCATTTGCGTTACTTTATTAAGATTCATTTAGGTGAAGGTTCTACTATGACTGCATTGTAAAAAAATGGAATAAACATTTGGATTCTGCAACTGCTAGCAGCATGAGCTGAGTTCTCAAGAGACCTATGCCAGGTCAAGAGATTTGCCCATCTCAATTAGCAGGACAATTGGACTATTATGTTGCATAACCTAGTACCAAAATCCATGAATGGGGAAACCTTGTGTAAGAAGTCTTGTTTCTCTTCCCTTACCCCCCATTTCTAGTTAATCTGTTTATACATTTTGTGATCTATTTCTTTTCTTAGCCTTGTTTCAAAACTGCATAGTTATTGGCATTGATACAGATTAGCGAAACCCGCGTACTGCAGTTTTCAAGTTTCAAACAGGTGGAGGAGACACTTACTGAACTTACAATATTAGTCTACGGGTGGGATTATCCTAAAAGGCTCGTCCTGGACAAGAGGTTTCACATGTATTTCATTGAGGAAGAGCACTTCTGAAGCTCTACCATGTCAATTGGCAACTTTTCGGCCGGGAAATTGCAGGATTTGAGGTTCTCTGGTTCTTGATCAGGCAGCAAGTCACATGGCCGAGGAGTGACACTACTTGTGATCCCCTCAACATCAGTGCAAGTCCATGGCACTTTCTTGGCCTTAACAGCCATTCCAATAGTCACGTTCGATATACATATTTCCTTAAACGGATCACCAGCAATACCCTCCAATCTAGCAGCCATTGTGACATTATCAGCCACCATGTTTCTGTAATTAATCCCTTGGATCACTGGCAATGCATTTGGGTCGTAGTTTTTATCTGCATGAGACCCATAATTCCCAGTCATCCAAAACACCCATTTCATTGTGTGCATTGTCATTCTCTCCACATATATGTCCTTCACATACCCTCCTCTCCCTCTAGCTGTCTTGATCCTGATCCCTGATTCTGTATGGACGGCTGTGATGTCTTCCGCTCTGACGTCTTCTATACCGCCTGACATCTCGCTTCCCAATGCGATGGTGGCACTGTATGGGGAAATGCATGTGAGCCGTCTGATGATTAGTTGTCTTGTTGGCATTCCAAATGCGATGCCGTATTCGTCCCAACCGCTTTTAACTGCCACACAATCATCTCCAGAGACTATGTAACAGTCTTCTATTCTGGTATTTGTGCAAGAATCTAAACCCAAAAGAAGAAGATATTGTTAATTAACATTGTTCGTATCAGAAACTCACATCTTAAACAACCAATTATATTATCGGTTTTGAGATTCCAATTCCCGTGGATACATCTGATTATCCTCACGAGTTTGTTCCTCTTAAGTCCAACACACTAGCCCTAGGAAAATTCGGTTTTGAGATTCCAATTCCCGTGGATACATCTAATTATCCTCACGAGTTTGTTCCTCTTAAGTCCAACACACTAGCCCTAGGAAAATGCATAGTTGATTATTTAAAGGTGGGCCTAGTCATATATACCCATCAGAAGACTTGTGTCTTACCGATGTGGTATTATATGTTCTTAGCAGTTGGTTTAACAATTAAGAAAAAAGAAATAGTGAGATGGGTTAAAAACAAAAAACAAACCTGGATTGATACCATCAGTGTTTGGAGATGAGATTGGAGCTAGGATTGTAATGCCTTGCACAATAATGTTACTGCTATAAACAGGGTGTATATTCCATGATGGGGAGTTTAGGAGCGTCAGATTGGATATCTGAATGGTATTGGAGTACATGAACTCGATCAGGTAAGGTCGGGTGTATTTGAGCTTGCCCTTGTGGAATTTCTGCCACCAGAGTTCACCCTGACCATCAATGGTGCCGTTGTCCCCTGAAATTCAAAATTCAATTGTACCAACACCCTTTAATATTACAAAAATGCTAAGAATTCAAGTAATTTTTTTTTTCAACTATCCCAAATGTTGATATGAACACAAATGATCCCTGTGAAACTATGGGCCGCACATGAAATCGTGTGCGTCCATCTCATTGAGAAAAAAAATAATGGGATTCGTAAGACGGGTTTTAATATTATTTGCAAGAAACTTTGGTAATGAGATAAAAGAAGTTGATGGGTTTACCTGTGACAATGACATCAGTGAGATTTGTACCAAATATGAGACTGGTATACCTTCCAGCAGCTGCGTCCCTTCCACGGCCGTACGATGGTAAAGGTTTTATTACAGGCCATTCATTCTGATCCTGCATCAAAAATAAGAAGGTGAGGATCTACTGCATGCCACCACACATCGCTGTTCACAAAGTCTTAAAGGACTATGTTAAGCAGTTAAGGTTAGGTCCAGGAAAGGTTAGTTGGGGGACTTCCTAAGTTCAAGGTTAGGTCCTAGAAAGGTGAGTTCGGTGGATATTGTTAAACCACACCCATCCAAATCCCCCGTTGAAAATATGAGTGTGTGAGAGTGGTTTTATGAGCAAGTTGGATGACCCAACTCATAAATTGAAGTTTTTACGTAGCAATGAGTCACTTATTCACTTGGTGTGCAAAAGCCCATTTTAGGCATATGTAACGTGGATTCTCCATATTGGAAAATTGATGGGGAATGTATGGACTTGTGTGTGGGTGGGAGTGTTGGAACACACACCGACTTAAGTCCCACATCGAAAATATGAGTGTGTGAGTGATTTTACAAGTAAATCGGATGGACCCAACTCACAAGTTTAAGCTTTTGAGTAACAATTGACAACTCATCCACTTGTGGGCAAAAGTTCATTTGAGGCCTTTGTAACGTGGATTCCCCAACCCCAGGTCCTAAAGGTTCAGCAGATATATCATTTAACCACCCAAGAGACTAAATTCGTTCAATTTTTCACTCTGTAATTTTCACGATATTTAGGGAGGGTTTGGTTATCCCAAAATGTGAAGCTTTAACAAGCGGTAATAGTTCTTGGTAAGAGAACACAAATTGCGACAAACAACTTTTTTGAGGAATTTTTTTTTATAAATACTCTGGCTTCTATACTTCTTGAGCGAAAGACACAAATAACTCGGGTATTTGGATCGTCCTAGTCTCTCCAAAGACTCTAGAAGTTGAAGGTAATTAATTCGGAGAGTCGAATTTGACTCCCCAAACTGAAAGATTCATCCCTACCCAACTCGTCCACTCTTGAATAGTTATATTTAATTGTGAAAGTTAAACAATAAGAACATCACAATCACAATTGCAACTATATCCTGTTTTGTTAATTGGTGATAGTGTGCAATGAGTAACAACAAAGAAAAGAAACTGAAAAGTTAGAGAAAAGGGAAGAAAAAAAAGGAAACCTGGGAAGCAAGAAGAACAGCATCCTTGTGGAGAAAAAGAGTGAAGTGGCTGGTGAGGCTGAAGCTTCCTGCCAACCATTTTCCAGCAGGAACAAACAGCAGAGCTCCTCCCTCTGTCTCATACTGACTCAAGTGATTGATTGCGTCCTGAAATGCCTTTGTATTCGACGTCGTCCCGTCCCCAACTCCTCCAAAATCCGTTATTGATGCACTGTGAGCTCTGCAGTTTATTCCTGTGTATTCAAGTGATTCCAAAATCCTGGCTTTTCTGCTATCAACTGATCCACTCAGACTAAGTAATGCCACCGCTACCAGTAGTGAAACCATCTTAATGAAACAAAAAATTTGTGGAAAATAATTAGTACCCATTACTGGAAAATGATGAACAAGCTTAAAAAGGACTAAATTAATGCTCCAAAATTGAAGATTTTTGGGAGGTGGAAACAAAAGACAGAATCAGAGAATGCTGAGACTTAAGGCAAGCTCTCATTAGACTTACCCATGAAAACTCCATTGTGTGCAGGAGGAAGCCTAGGTATGTGAATTTGTTATATGCTACTTGTGTTTAGATAAGTGCAGTATTTATATAGCTAGCTAGAGTAGCAAATCCCACTGTTGGAATTGGATTGGTATTGGGTATTCTTGCTACTCTTGGAAGTGAAGCAATGCATTACTTTTCTCTCTTTTTTTTAATGAAAACAATTGGAACACATTTTAATCTTGTTATCCCATATTTCTTAATCGATCTTCACTTTGGTCGATACCACCAACAAAACAACGAGTCATTGGTTGAGATGCAACACTCCCTCACAGAAATGAAAATGTGATATATGTTAGTTTTATACAAAAGAGCAAAAGTTGGGAATAAAAACAAAAAAGCGTGATCCCGTGAATTTATATATGTATGTATGTATGTATCTGTGACTGACAGTGACAGTGACAGTGTGAGCTCGTGAGTGGAGAATTTTTTGGATTGTGGTGGTTGTTTTTAGGTTTGGTTCGGTTGAGAGAGTAGTTAGTGGGAGCCCACTACTTCCGACTTTAGCATCTCGTGAGGCCTCTCCTTTTCAGTTCCACCATTGCCGCCCCACTTCACGGGTGGAACTCGATCACTCACATATTATTTTATTCAATTTTTTTTAATATTATTTCCACAACCACTCCGTGACCTGCGGCAACAGAGGAAATTTTCGCTTTCGTGGTTTAGGCGGAAGGCCTCTGCACTCTGTTTTTCGAAAAAGTTGGGGTGGAGTGTTATGAGCTTAGACCTAAAAAAACATAAAGTCAACACAAAGTCAATGAGAGTGGGGTGTGTTTAGTAAATATTGGGATGAGACTAAAGTTTTCCTAACGTAAACCATTCAGCGTGACTGAAGGGTTCGGTCTGCTCTCGTGCTATCCCTTTGGGCTAGAAGCCTAGAACACATAGCCCATTGGGCCTTTTTTGAGAAGACACGGGCCGGATTGTTCCACAACAAAGTGACAAACAGCCCAGAAATCCACAGTGATGTTTTTACTTTTTAGGCTTGAGCCACGTCTCCATACTCTCCATTTATTTTTATCAATCAGCCAAGTACTCAATGTTATTAGCAAACCCACGCTTGCGTGAGCTTATACCAAAAATGGCTTTAGTGACAAGCGACATTAGAGGTGTAAAGTGGGAGCCCAAAAGAGATCCGTCCGTCAACAGTTAGCTGCCAAGAGCTGAGCGAGTCCTGTCTTTTTGAAAGAAAAACGGAAAGAAATGTGATCTTGCAAATGTTATAACCTGTTACCACAATGGATAAAATCAAGGTCCTAACCACATTTGTGATGTTTATTCATGTGAAGAAAAATATTGAAGGTACGCACACGTTGAGTTGAGGAGGTTATTCCTCTGTACGTATGAGATGATGAGGACAAAACGAGATGTTGGGGACAAAACGGTTCCAATCGATGGGCAGTTCCAACTTCTCCAAGGTAGCGGTTCGGACAACAGTTATTGCAGGAAGTTATCTCAACTGGTGCAACCACACTCAACTTGTGTAACTGTACTTAACCTCTGACGCACTAACTTCTTGAATAAAATATTAGACATCTCATGGATTAGGCAAGTTGCCGAACCACGTATATCCTTGTGTCTTTGTTATTAATTTATTATTTCCTTTTTTCTACATTAATTTTACCTTCGCTCTAAAAATTGTATCGACAATTGGCGCCATCTGTGGGAAGTGAATAGTTTCTATGAAGCAACATGTCTTAAGTTTTGAAAGGATCTAGACGGAAAGAATTACCTTATCCTGATGATGTTGAGGTCCAGAGGAGTCAAGAGGTAGGGAGACAGAAGTAGCGCTTGGTTAGCGTAATCCAAAGTGTTGCCTAGGAAGGTGAGGATTTTAATCCCAAACATGTTTGAGAGCGAGAAAGCAAGAGTACTGGAAGGTCCCGCAGAAGAAGAGACCCGACCCCATAAAGAAGAAGGCGCACTCCATTCCCAAGGAGCGCATGATACAGATCACAAATGCTGCCAAGGACAAGGCACCGAAGCTATTTCCAAGATAGGCAGAGAGTTTATTTGAAGAAAGATGCTGGGGAAGCCCTATAGATTGCTCAGAAAGAGGCTAAGCGAACTCTCAAAAAGATTACCTCTACCCCATTTGTACGAGCTTTGAGTCTGGAAGATCCTCCGAACAAATTCTCCCCTCCAACTTTTGGAATATACGACGGAAAGACGAATCTTGTTGTGCACATATCGACTTACTCCCACAAGATAGCTTTGTTGGAGTTAGGAAGACAATGGATCAATGCACGATCAAGTTTTTGAGTCAAAAAATACTTACCCTCAGCACCTTTGGACTTGACAACATGGTAGCAGCAAAGAACGTTAATGACTGAGAGTATTTTCCTTACAAAAGTGTTCAACTGAAGCACAACCCCAAGAATCCAATAAGAATTCAGAGCCAACTCAGAGAGATTAAATTCAGTATAGGAAAAAAACTCCTGAAGGAAAGGTTCGAATGGGACGCGGATCTTGGACTCAATTAACATGAACACTGAAACCTTAATGTACATGGGGAAAAGGTTTCTCTCATTATCATATGGAACCAGGATTTCGAAGGGGGGGAAATCTCACACTTTTTCTTGAAGGCGATTAAATTATCAGAAGAAGAAATCGAGTCATTGAGGTTCCCCATAACAAAACCTACAAATCAAGAAAGGCACGAGTCAATTCAAAAAGGATTGAAGGTGTTCCTTCGAGCACTGAAGGACAATTTAGATAAATCCCAAACAGAGTTCCCAGGGCTTACGACTCCGACATTCCCACTTTAATAAAGAACGTCAAAGTATCAAGATTAGTGGCCAAAATAACGGGCTATTCATTGAGAAATGGGTTCAGTCATACCGACTGTTGGTGCAAATTCGTAAATGTACGAATCACTCAAGTAATAAAGAGTGAATATGGAGTATCGTCCCACAAGGATATGTTGGCAATTCAAATTAATATCAATCAAATTTAAGTTATGCTAGATGGAGAATCGAAGATTGAGTTTGATTGTAAACTAACACTAAGAAAAGTAATTAAAAGCAATTAACAAATAAATCAAGCAGACAAGGTACTAGAGTACCTAATATCACCACCACCTATCCTATCGAATTCTCTTGATTTGTTAATCCTTAATTCCCTATTCAATCATTGACAATCGGTTTTCCTATCCTCTTCGGTGCTCCATGTCTAGTTACACCAAAGTGTCATCATCCTTAACCCTTTCAGCTTAAAAAGACAAAGACTCATTAAGATTTATGGACTAACCGTATAGCGATTGTATAGGTCATACCCCTATATTCTTATGGTTCATGCAACCTATGCCATCTATGGTGAGAAGCAACCCTAGGTATCTCCTTCCGATCTCAACCTAGGCAACAAATCATTCGGATGATGATCAAGCACCCAAAGGCATTAAAAACAACCATAGAATATCAACAAGAAAAAGGAATCTAGAATCACAAAGCAAGTTCATTCAATATTCAAGGTGGAGCTTCATTAGAGCCCTAGTTAGAGGATTGAATTCCTCAAAGAGTGCAAATATATCATATAATCAAGAATAACAGTCATTGTCACAAAGATTAGAGAAAGAAATCAAGAAATCCCCTGAAATCCCCTTCTCCTCCAAGCTCCAAAACTGCCTCCTCTTGTTCTCCTAAGCCCTAGCCTCCAAGGATTCTTCCCAAATGGGAGACAATGAGATAAAACCCTATTTTCTACCCCTTTTATACCTCTCCAAACCCCTATGTAGTTTCTCTAACAAGTTGGGGTCGTTTTGGCTCGAACCCACTTGAATTTGAGACTTTTTTGAGAAATTTGTTGTGTTGTGAATGGTAACTCCGATCGATCGGAAATTGCTACTATCTTCAAACCTTCAACGTTGATTAAGGAGGTTCGACCGATCGGAAATCAATTTTGATCGATCGGAATTTGCATGTCTTCAAAATGACTAATTCCAACTAGATTTCGCTCCCTTTCTTCAATGCATGCCTCAAACACCTGAAATGTGTACAAATAGAATACTTAGGAAATATCAATCCTCAATTCACTCAAAATGACAAGAAAATGCATGTAAAGGGGCAACTAATATATGTATATTCTAGGCATAACACTGACCCATGATCTCCTCATGATTTCCTAAAATCATGGAAGGACTTGACTAACTTGTCTTGGTAAAATGGGTCTTGATTTTTAGTTTAGTTGGACAATGATCTTAGGTTCAGACAATATACAAATATGAAACGAGTACGAAATCGAAGAACGAAACACAAATCAAGTCGAGATGATTTCACCTCCTAGGCCTCCTTGGTAAGACATTAACAAACACATTGTTAACGTAACAGCGAATCAAGAAAAGAGGAAACTCTCTCTCTCAGATGATACAGAAATTGCCGTGCATGGAAAAGGAAAAGAAGCTAATTTTGAAGTTTATAGAGATGACAAAAGAAGAAAGTAGAAAAACTAAGAAAAACCTCCTTTTTTTTCCTTCCAAGCCGAGATTGCCCCCTTAATAAAGGACCTCAAAGAGAGAAATGGGTTCAGTTACATACTAACCCATGATCTCCTCATGATTTCCTAAAACCATGGAAGGACTTGACTAACCTAACTTGGTGAAATGGGCCATGATCTTTCTACTTAGCTTTGTATTTTCTAGTGAAAAGGAGAACTTAAATGATGGCAATACATGAAATTTCAATTTGTATTTCTACTTACCTTCACATTATCAAGCATGAGCTCTTTCTTCTCTTTCTCAACACCTCGTCAAGATGCTTTCGATACAGGTGTAATAAACATATTGCTTATTATCACCCCCTGCTGCGACACAAATTTGGGATGCTTATCTCCTACTGGTCGGTGATTGTCATCGAATTCTATCACAAACTTTTCTCCTGATGGCATGGTTGTAACTTTTTGCCCACTTATCCGTCCATGATTTCCTGTCTTGACAGGCTGACATTACCTGCATAAATGAAATATAAATCAAAAGAGCTTGCTCTAGTATCATGTGGAGAAGATTGCTCTGAATGCGATGACGGTGATGACAATGTGTCATCAACTTGTCTTGATGCCGCGACATCATGCCTGAAAAATTTTGATGATTCCACTCAATATTCAATAGTTGATATTTTTACTATGCAAAATAAGAGTGCATGGATGCAATTCAGGTAATAATCACTGTACAAATGCAGCATTTGCTAGATAAATCGTGCGTGTCATATTCAAATAGGTAGCGACAGTCCATTAGAATCCAGCGGCTTTGAATATTCAGGTGCCCTTTTGAAGTAAAAACCTTCAGTCAATATCATTCATATGCACATGAAATTTTTTCGATTAAACCTTGTAATAGCACAAACAGACACAGACAGGCCAAACCAATAAATCAAAGCAGAGTTGTTACCCAAAATAAAGGTAGCTGAAACACAATTGTGTGTGGATCCCCCCTTACCTCATTCACCCCACTTAACTCTCTCTCCAACAATTCATGCAATGTGAAGCTTCTCCTTACTCCTTAATCATTCTCATTTAACTCTCTAAAATATGAATTCAAGCAAATCCTGAATTAGAAATCAAGTCGATATGGTAATTAGAAGAGCAATATGGGTTTTGGCTATCGTGGTGTTTATGGGGAGTATTATGATATGGATCATGTCTCCCACTCAAACATATATATAGGCATGTTTGTTTGCTTAGTATGCGTGAATATATTCAAAAACCCAATTATTGGGAAGAACAACTAGAGGCCAATATAGGCACACGGTATTGGCCTCGGGCCACTCAAAAGGTGGAATAAAGTCTTACAAAAATACAAGAGATCATCAAGGCAAATATAAAATAACACTACATAATGCTCATAGTGTCCTAGATGAATTAGTGATCCAGAGAACTGTGATCTCTTTGGAATTGTATCCAATGATGCTTTTATGTCTGGACAATCTCCATGACTAAAGAGGGAGCTTCTTCTGTCCATACGCGTAAATCCTGTATTTGGAAAGCATATTTTGCTAATGCATGAGCCACAGAGCATTACGGGGTATGTAATGAACCGACCAACTCAAAAAATACTGCAACATTCTTCGTGTTTCTAGGACGACTAGACGGCATGCAGAATAACCCAGCTCCCCTCCATTAAGTGTTGCTACAACAATAGATGAATCCCCTTCCAATGTAAGGTGAGTAAATCTCATATCTCCAGTGAGTTTGATTGCATGTAAAGTAGACATAGCCTCAACCAAAGTTGGTTCCACTAGAGATTGATGATCAAGGGAACTACATGCCAAAACATCCTCACAAGCATTTCGAAATAAGGCCAACTCCACCTATTTTGGATCTCAAGGTTTGGATATATTTTACTTCTTTCTCTTTAATTGCCTTTCATTTCAAATTCTATTTGAGGTCGGCTACATGAATTCATAAGAGAATTCAAATCGGTGAGAATACATTATGTTGATTTGCAGGTGCAGCGCTTTTGATTAACACATTCCCAATCCTCTTCATTTGTGTACCAGTACTAGGCTGTGTCTACCTCCATCTCAAGAGAAAGAAATTAAATCATCACAATTTGGACAGGTTAATTTTTACTTAGTTCTTTATTATTATTAATTGTTATTATGCTTTTGAGTAGAAAAAATTACTTATATCCAATCCAGTTACTTATTTTGAGTTATACACTTTCCTCTATTTTAAATAAAAAGTAATTTTAGGTTATCAGTTTTTTAATACCCTTCCAATCATATACCGATTTTAACATCACATCAAATATTTTAATGTTTTTCAACATAATATTAATGAAAAGAAATAAGTAAAGTTGATTTTAGAACAACAAGGGAGAGAAGGGAGAGAAATAATATTAAAAAAATTGTAAAGTTGATTTTAAGTAAACAAGAAGAAATTTAGGTTATGAAAAAGTGAAAATTAGAAATAAGTAAGGGTTTTGGTAATCCATTGGAAGCTACAAAACTGAAAAAGTATTACCTCAAATTTGTTTTTACGTATTAGACGTGCTCTTAGTAATTACAGTGGGGGGCAGTATTCAAAAAAAAAAAAACGGTGGGGGCAAGGTATCTCTATTGGGCCAGTGGAGGAGGCCCATGTTGGTGAAAGGCCCATTAGAGATTGTTTCAGGGGTAGAACTAGCATTCTTTCTCATGTTCATGGCACTCTTGGTTTGGTATCTATCAACATCTTTGCACAACAACTTTGAAGCCAATCACTCCACAATCAGCAGCAAAGAGAGGACAGAAAGTGTAAGAAAAATCAATTTTAAGATTCAATGGCAAATTCAATGATCAAATATATATATATAAGCACAACAATTCTCACATCTGAACCAAAAGTGTGAACAAACTTTCAGAACTTGTTTTTCAACCACACATACGACGGATCCCACAGAAAAATTGTAGCCCCAACTTTTGTTGTGGTTTATTATAATTATTGAATTTTGTGTTGACAAATTTAGATTACACTTTTGGTTTAAATTTGAGAAAAATCTTATAAGTATATAAGAATTCTCTTGTACAGACATCACAAGTTATATTAACTTATGCATCTCAATCTCACCATTACGTCTTAGGCAAGTGAAGTTGTCAATGGCAGCATTAGTGGCAGGTTTGGCTGGGAACATTTGTCTTGCATTTCTCTGCTACCCAGTGAAACGTGGATCATCTGTGCTGCCACTATTTTGTTTAACGTCTGAGGCAAGCACTAAGTACCATATATGGGCTGGTTAAACAGTCATGGCTCTCTTCACTTTTCATGGAGTTTGCTTCATTATCGACTGGCCTCTTATTAATCAAATTTCAGAGGTAATATTACTAGGACAATGCTAGGGACCCCCAAAAATCCCCCAAATCTATGTGGCATTAAAATAATCATTGATTAAAAACACACATGTAGGGTCCACTTCACATCCAACACTCCACATTAAATAGGGGTCTTTTGGGGGTCACTTTTTGGGGGTCTCAAGCATTGTCCATATTACTACTACTACTCATCATTAGTCTTCTTAATTACTATGCTAGTTATACCCTAAATCTTTGTTGGGGACCTAAGTCCATGTGGGTATTTTGGCGGTTGATAATTGTTTCGGGTAGACCACATGGGCCTCAATCTATTGTTGAGGGACGAGTGTTTGGTGTGCCCGTTGAAGTAAATAGAATCCACAATTTGGGCCTCAAGGAGGGCCCACGTCGGTGACACCCCCTCTAAGCTCATAGTTGACAAATATCGAAAATGATAGGGATCCCAGCAATTGATGATCTCAGTTATCACAACTGCTGAGTTGTATGCACTTTGTGTACATCATGTGGGACATACGAAGTCCACGAATTCACTTCAATTATATGCATCTAACTCAGCAGTTGGGAGAACGAGAATCTCAATTGCTTAGATCTTTATCATTACTTGACAAAGATTATCCCCAATTAACAGTTGCACCTTGGGTGTTTGATGGAGTTCATAAACTAGCCTATACGTTCCATCCCAAATGCCTAAAGTAAGTTAGTGTAAAAGTTAACTTAAAATAATGAACCTCAGTTTGTTGGAGAGGCTATCCGCTCTTTATTCCCTTTTTATAATTAATATAGTACCTTATAAGCTAGATTAAAATTATACAATTAGCAAACACCTAACAATTTATTTTATAACATATAAGGTAGCCGATTTTAAATAACTTATAAGCTAGCGATAGATAAACTCCATCAAATGGAGCCTCTATCTTCGAGGATTGGATTTTTCATGGGATTGCCTAACATGCGTATTTTGTGGACTAGTATACAGGCCAAATGGGTTAACCAACTGTACATCCAAAGATAATGGCTGCAGCTGCGGGCCGTATTGTACACACAAGAAAAAAAAATTCAAATAAAAGAAAAGAACAAACACAATGGATTGAAAGGATTCAAGGACTGGAATTCGATAGGAGACACAGTGAATTTGTTATGTATGTCATGAAACTCCCATACACTTTTTGAAAATCTGAAAATAGTGTTTATGTTAATGTTGTAATGCAGATGACAAGATGGGCAAAAACTAATATATCACACGCAGCAAGGGAGCTACCGATGTGGGCGACGACATTCCCTCGTATTAGACGAAAAATGTTTGAAGTCTTCTTCTACACCCATTACCTCTACATTGTCTGTGTCATTTTCTTCATATTTCATGTTGGCATCTCTTATGCCTGCATGATGCTTCCCAGGTCGTTTTACCTCTTCTTGATCGATTATTACCTTAGATTCTTACGTACAGTCGCAACAAAGAGTTCGATTAGTCTCTGCTCGACTATTGCCTTCTGCAACCGTAGAGCGAATGAGCACAACAACACGTATAATGGTTTTGCATTCCTCCTTTTATTCGATCTCTTGATGTTTGATCACGAGAAGTAAATGAAAGACTTTGGTTTGTCTGTTGTTTTGTTTTGGCGGAGAGAGAAGAGAGACATGGATGATGGACTTAATTAGCTTCTTCATTTGTTGTTGTAGAATGGTAGGACAGAAGATATTGCTGATATTTTAAAGGACAAACATATAACTTAATATTCCAACATGGTAATGTTGAGAGTACCAACCAGCTAGCAACTCTTATTATTAAAAAATGCACACAGGAAAGCTAGATTCAAAGTTGAAAATGCAGTACTGGTATTTATAAAAGGAGTAATATGACCAAGTAGAGAACATCTGAATTGCCACGGGAAATTTAAAACTCTCTACCTTCCCCTTACCTGCCTTCCCCTTGCCTGCCTTCCCCTTATCTGCCCTCTTCTTTTTCGTTGCCTCCGACTAAAGGTTTCCACAAACCATTCATGTTTCCATGTGGTGAACCTGCGTCCAAATATAACTCCAACCGCCAGTCCACTTCCATATCCTATAGCAATTATCATCCATTGAATATATACTGAAGAACCGTCTGAGTTCTTGTGATCATCTTCATTAGTTTGAGCCAATGGCGTTGATTCCCCTACATTTCCACACGTCTTTGACAGCGGCTGCCCACACAATCCCAAGTTTTCCTCGAATGAACTGTTGTCGAATGTGTCAAACTGCTGTCCTTGTGGTATATGACCTGAGAGATTATTATGAGAGACATTGAAGAATGAAAGGAACGTCAACTGTGCCAGCTGAGGCGGAATCTCTCCTAAGAGCATATTGTTTGACAGATCTAATGATTCAAGATCCGTCAAGTTCCCTATGAGTGATGGGATGCGACCTGAGAGGTGGTTATTGGAAAGGTTCAGTGATAGCAGTTTCTTTAAAGCCGTGATGGATTCCGGAATCTCTCCTTCAAATTTGTTGCTTGAAAGATCAATGGCTGCAAAGGTATTTGGAATCTTTGGATATACCACATTTAGACCTTTATCATTCAATGCCAATTGAAGGTCAAAATAATAGTAAAAGGTAAAATAATCAGAGCTGAACAAAGTTATACTTGTCTCCATGTATGACAACTCTTTCTCTTCAAATGCTCTCATACCATTCCATGTTTGGAAATATTCAGAAGGAAGGATACCAGTAAAATGGTTATTAGAGAGATCAATGATGTGCAACATGGAAAAATCAACATTTGATGCAGGCCTTCCAATTTCACCAAAAAGTTCGTTAGATCGCAAGATTAGGACTCGCAGATTAGGCAAAGCTCCTAGCCAAGATGGGAATGTATCGCGAATATGATTGTCGCCCAGATTTAGAATCCATAACATCGTATGATTTGCCAATGACATTGGTATTCTTCCCTGGAATTCATTATGGCTTAAGTCTATTATCTTCAAATTACTCCCATTTACAGAGGCTAATTCAGGAATGCTGCCATGGAAGTAGTTGTATTTGAGGTTTAGCACGGTCATACTATTCCCCAAGTTGAACAAACATTGCGGAACTGTGCCATTCAAATGGTTAAAAGCCAGATCTAAGATAAACAGATTAAGCAGTTTGCAAAACCCGATCGGGATTTCTCCAGTGAAACTGTTGTTTGAGACATAATAGTCAATAACTGAGGGTGGTGGTGTAGGGAGCGGTCCTTGCAGCTGGTTATACACCATTGATATGTGTTCTAGATTGGAAAGGCTTGAGATGGGTGGAGAGCCGTCAAAACCAGTCAAGTTATTGTAACCAAGTGCCATATACCATATGGTTTCTCTACCGATGTTCCATAACCAACTTGGAATCTTGCCATGGATGTTGTTGTGTTCAAGATCCAAATATGCCATTTTGTGTTGGTAACGAAGGAAGTTTGGGAACTCCCTCAAGCTGCATGAAGCGAGTGCCAGATTCCTCCACTTTGGGAGAGTAGCATTTGGACTGGTTTCATTCAGCAATGAGAAATTGTTATATGACAAACCGAGATCCACCAGATTTTTCAGGGAAAAAAAGAGGTCAAAGTTTATAATTCCTATCAACTGATTACTTTCCAAAGATAGTTGTTCAAGATTGACTAGCTTCGAAATCGAATCTGGAATCGGACCTTGCAATTCATTACTTTCAAGGCTTAAGGCAGTTAATCGAGTGAGGTTTGCAAGCCAATGAGGAATTTGACCACTTAAGTAGGTAGATTGAAGGTTAAGAGCATCAAGTCGACTAAGGTTTGCAAGAACAAGCGGGATTTCACCATTAATACTGCATCCTCCAATGCCCAAAAGAGTGAGCTTGGTTTTCTCACCGAGCCAAGACAACGACCCACAAGTCAAATTATTGTTTGAAAGTGTCAAATTGGTAAGCTCTGTAAGGTTGGCAAATGAAGAAGGGATTTGGCCAAAGAAGTTGTTTTGTTTGAGTCTTAGTATGGAGAGATTGGTAAGATTACCAAGTGAAGATGGAAGTAGTCCTTCAAAATTGCATTCGGCTAAATTTAACGTAGTCAAAGAATGAAGGTTTCCTATTGAAGCAGGTATCTGTCCTGAGAAATTTGTGCTCTCAAGCCATAATATCTTAAGAGGTGAGCTCCAGTGAAACTCAGGAAGATAACCAAGAAGGTTTTCGTTCATCCCCATACTGAGATCCTGCACGTTTGGCAGTTGAAAAACTCTATTTGGAAATCTACCAACAAGTCCACAATTTCCGAGATGGAGAGACGTCAATGCAGAAAGGTTTGCCATGTTGTCAGGGACAGCAGAAGATATGTCTACATTATCAAGATAGAGTTCCTCAATATGAGTTAAATTTTGAACTAACCTCTCCAGGCCTGGCCCTTTAAGCCCCAGCAATCTTCCGCTGACTTCATCCACACCTCCAGTCAGATCAAGC
The DNA here is from genome assembly GCF_013401445.1 of Tripterygium wilfordii. Taxonomy (NCBI): domain Eukaryota; kingdom Viridiplantae; phylum Streptophyta; class Magnoliopsida; order Celastrales; family Celastraceae; genus Tripterygium; species Tripterygium wilfordii. The sequence goes on along the minus strand of NC_052239.1, from coordinate 12,283,280 downwards.
GAAGTCAATCTTGTTAAGTGTGAGATTTCTGATGGAATTTGGCCGTGGAATCCTGATGAGGAGAGGTTGAGGTACGTCAGTCGTGAAAGATATTGAAATTCAGGAGGAATTCGAGAGCGGTTGAAGTCGTTGTCCGCGAGGTTAAGCCTCTGTAGGTGAACAAGGTTGAAGAGGCTGCTATTGGAGTTGATTGAGCCATACAGCCAGCTACTACTGAGGTCAAGGCCAATGACATAGCCGGTGTTCTCGTCACACTCAACACCATCCCACAAGCAACAGTCTCCATTAATCCCTCTATGTTGATTCCATGACATCACCTTTGAGTAAGCAGAAGGATCAAATGAAGCTGACCTATCGAGGACAAAGGTTTGGTTGAACTGCAGCAACGCAAAGCTCTCGTCGCTGTGACATTGTGGTGGCGTGGAAATTGAAGCGTGCATTGGAAGAAACGAGGATGCTAAGAAAAGCAAGGCTAGAAATCCTAAGGGATATTTTTGTAATGAAGAAGCCATGGTTATGGTCAGATGAAAAAGAAATGAGTACCAAGAAGCCATTTATAAGCACCGCCAAGCAAACGCCTTAAAATTGCAAGTCAATGGCGTATTGCACATTTTCATATCATCAAACAAATCCAGCTAGCTCAACTGCTCAAGGATTCTCCGATGGCACTATTTTTATTTTTATTTTTGATTGATTATAATTAACTTTAGCAGCCCTCTTACATCACATTCATTTGAATCTTCTAGACTTTTTTTTTTTTTTAAAATAGTATGGAGAAATATGTTTTTCATTGGAATCGAACTTTAAGTACACATATGTCTAACCCAGCCGATTGCCAACCGAGACTCTTCTAGACTTCCAAATAAAAGAATTGACTATTATTCTAGACTAACACAGACTTCCTCACTTAATAATATTAACAATCTCCTTCATAGTTTGCAAGTCATAGAAAATGTATGACAAAAATTTGGAAGATTTTCAAAATGCACTGTTGAGCAACAAAGCTTTGATCTTAATCTATAGCTGCACAACTTGGAGCGTTGATCAACTGATACAGGTAAGTCAAAGTCATGCTATCATGACTTTTGAGCCTTTCCTATATTAGTAGAAATTGTAATTTTACTATAAATTTAGAGAATCTGTTAAGAGTTTGATGGAGATGACCTTAGGCCTAGTTTGATAAATAATTTTTAAGGTAGCAAATATGTTAACAGAAATGGTGATAGCAAAAATGTTGGACAATTTTAATAGCAAATATATTGCTTGAATGCTTAGTAATGTATGGTTAAACTTTTACAACACATTTATGTTGTGTAACATTTTGTGACAAATTACGTGTAGGGAAATTATGTAATTTAATTGTATTACATACAAAACAATAGTCAAATAAATAAAAAAAACAATTTATAAAATAAACCTAAATAATTAAAATAATTATAAATGTCTTAAGATATCCTTCCACCACACGTCCGGAAATGATTGTTTGACAAACTCAAAGCATTTATGCCTGATGGTAGCATAAAAGATGGTTAAAATGCTCTACCTTTAGTCTCCCATTTCATGATTGCTAGTGCCTAGTGGACCCAATTATTCAAAACAAAAAAATAGTAAATCGAATTCAAATACCCAGCAAACACATTTCCAACTTCTTTAGTCAAAATCTGGTGCAGTGAATAACATGGATGCAGAGAATTCAAAATGCTTTCCATGTCAACTTCACAAACTTTTATTAGAATTTTAAACCCAATACACATCAATAACATTATTCGCTTTGAGTTGTTTAGTTCTCGTGGAGACATCGGGCCTACACGGCTTTTTCTTCCTAGAAAATCACTCATCTCAATAGTATTTTTGCATTTTAACTGCAGAGTTACTATAGAATATTATTCACTGAGAAAACGAGTTTTTGATGGTTAGGAAGTAGAATTATTTATATATATGTTAACAACTTTCTAATGGCTTACTCTGATAAGTGCTTTTTATTTTAAAAAATTATTTTTTTCTTTCTGTTTCTCGGAATCTCCCCCTCCGATGTCTGCAACTAGGCCATAGTCCATCTTTATTGTTACTTCTATTTTACAGTTAAAAAGCATCAACCTAGTTATCATCAATGAATTTATTGTTCTTCTTCTTTGGAAAAATTGACAACATGACCACCACGAAACTACCTTTCTTGTGACAATAATAGTGGAGCTGGTTTTGGAGCTGATGAAGGCACCCATTCATGTCATGGAGTAGTTCACTTCTCAAATCTTCTGAATCTCAAGTATATATACAGATCGAGCTTTGATCATCAGACATCCAATTGTGTCTTTAAATATCAATTTGACTTCAAACATACTCGGATATTGATTACACGTCTGAGTACCCGTATGCAAAAACAGTATCATTGTAATATGATCATAGGTCAAGTGATTGATCTTGACCTTAGTTGTAGTCGGCTTCAAGGCACCATATCTTCTAACTACTGTCTCTTCTCCTGAGTTTGGTCGATTCGACAACTTAGATCAAAGCCAAGTCTCGACCTTATGGTTACAAGATTAATGGAAAAGTTACTAAGTTAGAGAGTGCTCGCGTGAGGAAAAGGGCAAAAACAAAATGGAAGACATGGGAGTTTCAGAAGAAAAGGACAAAATTAAAACTGGACTTGAAAGGAAATAAGAAATTTTGAGCATCTATATGTTCAACAGTATAAATGGTATTTCGAGCCTCAAAAACACAGTCTAAGCCAGGCCTGTGTAATTGGGCCCGATTTTCAATTTTCGATCTGATGCTAGGCCCGCCGGACTAGACCCTCATCATGTCTCCTAATGTAAGGATTTTTAGTTAATCGACCGGAAGCCCATATAGTGATCTCTAGATTCTCTATCAATCCCGACCCTCCAGAAACCATCACTTCCCTAATAATTAGAAGAATTAAGAACCCTTGGATGTCTGCTCTCATTGCTTAGTATTCGGCAATGTTAAGAGGTCGTGTTTTCTTTGAAATACTGTAGAAAATATATTTACAGTTGAAATCAAACATTGAGCATATATATGTTTAATCCAGTCAATTACCAACCGAATCATCTCTTGCTGATTAGTATTCGTGAATGTTAAAAGGTCGTGTTTTCTTTGTAATAAATTAGGGTTTGTTTAGAATAAAATGGATGTTAATTTTTTTTCCCCATGGCATGTTGAGTGCATTCCATTCTATTTGTGTATGCGGCACAAACATAGGAACAATACATTTGATCATCGAGAAACTAAATTTAGGGAAATAAAAAGTTAAACTAATCTGGAAAATGCAGAATATGCACTTTCTATCAGCCTTAATATAGGGTTTAAGAAATTTAAAAAATAAAAAAACACTACAAGAACTCTGGTAAGATTAGCACAGCAGAAAAAGAAAAGAGAAGTTTTTGGCATGACAGCATTCTGTTAAAAGCTAGAAATTAAAATAGACCAAAAATATGCAGTAAGGGTGTCGTGTATAAACATATCTTGAACGAGTTGGGTGATAACTTATTTGTTGAATCTCTCTAAGACCAAATTGTATGAACTCGGGAGGTTCTAAGTTCCATTTTTACTGGGAGCAATATTCTTGTGGCCAGGCGTTGAGTTTCTGCTCAACTTATCATATTATCAGGTGAAAAATTTATGTACGTGAAGCCTGAAGACTCGAGTTTATGTCAATATCAGATATCCAAAACATAAAAACTGGCATAATATCGTTGTCAATTAAAAAAAGAAACTTGAACATCATTTGTACTTTGTAGTGGAACAAACAACGAACAGATAAAAACAGAGTGCTTCATCCTTTTGTTCTTGTATTAATTAATGTTGTGCACACAATAAATAATAATTACAACGCAAATCATTAACTCCAATTCAGGATATTTTGTGAGTTTAGATTTCCACCAACCCCAATAACCCCACCCAGATAAAGAAAACCAGTTAATAACTTTGGCGTTAACAACACAAATCTGGTAAAAAAAAGAAAACAAACAAACACTTCAGTAGTGGGTCCCCACATCATTGTTGATATTTTGCAAACTTAATTCACAAAATAATAGATTAAATATTTTCATGCACTAATTGTTTGTTAACAATTGCATGAAAATAATAAATAAAAAAAAACAGATAAGACATTGCCCATTTTTGTTCACAATTTTACTTTTGTGCCCCTAAAATGGTTTTACCCCTTCTTGACCAATATTAGAAATAACTGCAACCTTAACTTCTTTTTTTTTCTAAACAGAGGAGGGTGATTCAAATTCTGATCATCAGGATGATACACTCGATTCTTATCACTCCAACCGTAAAATACGAGACCCCCAATTTATAACCCTGATGTCTCTTAGGCGCGAAATTGCGCGTGTAATACACTCTTCTCATCCTTTTATTAGGTATTTGATCTCTGAGTTAATTACTTTCCTTTTCCTTTACAATCCCAAATTTTCATGCGTTGTAATTTTTGTCTGATTTAGTTCACCAGAAAACTCAAAATTAGCTGGCTAATGAAAATGAATGATGTGAACTGCAGAAAGACAGTAAACCACAAAACCCTTTTCACCCTCTCTTCATATCATATATTGTTTTTAGACAGGTGTGCAATAGCAGCAGCTTTCTTTAGCTCTCCCAATATGGTAGATTTTGACAAAATATAAGGGCAAAATCGTCAATTGAGACCACGAATTCTAGAAAAATGAAGAAAAAAATATATAATTATCGAGGTCTGCGTGAGATCTGCAATAACAATAGAGAGAGAGGCAGCTCTCCTTCTCTTTCTCTGTAAGGTTTTTTAACAGATAAAAAACAAATTGGATCTATATATATATATATATATATAGATATACACAGAAGCACACACCACCTACTCCTCCCTCCCTCTCTCGCTCGCTCGCTCGCTCTCTCTGTCTTTGAATCAAATATGCGAATCCGAAAGAACGCGAAGCTCTCGACAATACTGCAGTTCTCGGCGGCACCGGAGTGGAGGCTACAGACGCACGTGTGCCAGCTGAACCAATCGCCATGGGATGTGATTAACTTCTCCGACGAGACTTATCCAGCTCCCTCTCTCAATCAGGTAACTTCTCTCCCTCTTTTTGCTTCACTATCTCTTAGATCTGCCAAAACCCTCTCTCCATTTCTCCTGCATTTTTTTCCTCCTAGGGTTTTTATCTCCACATTGAAACCCTAATTTTTTTATTGATTTCGACGTGTATTCGCCTCCAAATACCCGATTAAGTTAATACTTGTCTGTCATTTCTCCGTATTCCGTTGCCTTCGAACCAGTTGGGAGGAAATGATAGCTTCGCTTTGGATACGAGCTTGAGGGATTCTGCTGGTGTTGTGGAGAGGTAATACGCTATTATTCTTTAATACCAATTGTTGTTATCGATTCTTTCTTCTCTTATCAAACATTAGGGTTTTTCGATATCATACGATATGTTAATTGCTCAAATTCGAGCTAGAAATGGAGATTTCATGGTCTGTATCTGTTTGTTAATTAAAGAGTTGCATATATCACAATACGCAGCGTGGAGTCGATGATGGATTGTGAAGACTACGAGGCTATGGAAATGAAAACCAACGAGGATAATGGAGGAGAAGAAAACAAGCTGGAAGGGACGAAAAACAAGAAGAAGAAATTCTGCAAGGGATTGAACAACAAAACCAGCTGTGTTTCCACCAAGAGAGGAGCTGCGATGGCGGAGCGCCGAACCCGACCTGGGCGAGCGAAGAAGGGATCCTCTTGCAACTCATCGAATCCCTATGAATTTTACTATTATTCTGGATTTGGGCCTTCCTGGGGGAAGAGAAGAGCTGATAGAATTAATGGAGGTGGTGGGGAAACCAAAATTAAGAGCAAGTTTTCCAAGTCAAGAGATGTGGAGGCCGACATTATTCAAAACACAACAGCACCGCCATTATCTCTAGTTGATCGCATTGAAGAAGTTGATTTCGTGGAGGAGGAAGATGATTACGAAGAAGATGACGACGATGAGCAGCAGAGATGCAGCAGCAATGGAGGGAAAAAGCGTGTTCGAAAGCTTGTTAAGGCTCGATCTTTGAAATCTCTTATGTGAAGGGAAATAGAAAGTTCTTGTAGATTAAAATAAATAAAAAAAACCTAGATTTTATTTTTAATTTATATTAATTTACATGTTTTATGTGTCTGAATGAATATTGCCCGATTTTGGATTTCAATTTTTTAGGGTTTTCGATCTTTTCTGAAATTTTGTTGCACGAGATTCTGTGTTGCTGTGGGTGACAATAGTTCTTCTTTATCCTAAAAATGACGGACAGTGGGAGGTACTCTAAGGTGTGATTCGGATAGACAGATATATATACACACAGATATATAATTATATATGTGTATATATATATATAGGTATAATTGGTCAACTACTTGAAAGTATAGGGGTAAGAATGTCATTTCAGGTCAAGCGTCATGCATAATAAAGTATTAATAATAATATGTGCAAATTTGAAAGTCTAAAGAGAAGTGACGGATTCTTGACCTGGATTTATAATGTTGGGCTTGTTTGGGAATGCTGTGAGGTGTTGCGAGGTGTGGTGTGGTGCTGTGAGTTATAAAACTGTGGTGTTGTGAGGTGAGTTGAAACGCAAAAAGCTGTTTGGCGCATAATTTTTAAAACTGTGGCGTGGTGTGGTGCGGTGCTGTGAGGTGCGTTTGACGTATCAAAATTACGCTTATATTAGATGACTAATAATATTAATATAAAATCACTCAAGGTTTATCTTGTACATTAATCTAAAATACAATAATTGACCTAATTTGATTACGTAGGACAAGTCAACATATATTGTAAGTGTTTAGGAGTGTGGTGAGGTGTGGTGAGGTGCTGTGAGGTAAAAAGCTGTGGTGCTGTGAGGTGAGTTAGAACGTAAAAGCTGTTTGGTGTGTCACAAAAAACTGTGGTGCTGTGAGGTGTGTTGCAACTGAACACAGTCGCAACACACTGCCAAACTCATACGTTATTATATATCCTACATCTTGTTCTGTAGATACTGGAGTGGATTGTACTCATGGAACTAGAAATATTCTGGATTTTATTTATATAACTAGAAATAGAGCATATATATAGGCACATTTTGGTAAAGCAGATTAAAAGTAATAGATATACTAGTAGAAATGATAATAACAGAAATATCAGACAATTTTAGTAGCAGATATACTGCATATATATTTCTTATTTTCCAGTGTATATATTTCTGAAAGAAATAAAAAAAATAGAAACCTTTAATCAGAAATGATAGGGATCCCAGTCCCCAGTGACTGACATGTCACTCTCTGATTCAATCATCAAATTTTGTAGACCCCTACACTTGGAAAAGGATTTGCTAAAATGATTCCAACAATTTCACATGATCTGCACTATTGAATGCATTGGGTGTAGTGTTGTTAAATCAATGCATTGTTGCATTGAATGGTGGAGATCAAGTGAAATTGCTGGAATAATTCCAACCCCCTATCCCCCTACACTTACATCAATCAAGGGACTAAATAAGTTGCTGAAATGATTGAGATCCCTAACATTTTTGTTAATTAATTTCCACAACATCAACTCTGTAGTAGTTAATTTCAAATATAATTAGACAAGCAACAGGTGTGCAGCTTGAATTGGAAGCTAATTCAAATAGCGAACTTTAATTAAATTTTGTATAATTTGTAACAAGAGTACAAGAAATTTTTAAGTAAGCCTTTTTTTGTTGTTTTTTTTTTTTTTATGTCCACAATTATTTATTGTTAATCTAAGGGAATACAATTACAATCTGATAATGAAAAAGGGACAAAAATGGATGGCTCTTAATTTGATAACACATAAAGTCATAAACGACCTGAAATGCCTTTATGTGACGTAATTATATAAAAAAAAAAACAACCAGGAAAAAATCGCAATTACAAGTTCTTGCTTTGCATTGAACATGTGATACCGCATAGGTAATATAACTAACCAAAGCGTAACAAAGCTGCCCATGTGAGTAAATTTGAACAAATTTAAAAATTTGAATATTCGACTTAAAACTTTTGAAAAATAAATGACATGAGCGTAGCCGTCGTAGACGTCGACTGTCCAAGGAGGGTGATTTGATGAGTATTCCACATCGAAAAAATAGGGCTACCAACTCTAGTTTATAAGGATCCAAGGCACCCTCACCTGGTAAGCCGGTTTTCTGGGTTGTAGTTCTACCTTGGGCCTTATGGGCCGGTGTGGGTTTTCCATCATTGGTGCTTTCATTGAGAGAGTCGCGTTTGTGGAGAGGGCTGCCGTATGAAGGGCAAGCGGAGCCGCCAGGCGAGCGTAGCCGCCGTGGACGTCGGCTGTCCAAGGGGATGGTTTGATGAGTATTCCACATCGAAAAATAGGGCTACCAACTCTAGTTTATAAGGATCCAAGGCACCCTCACCTGGTAAGCCGATTTTCTGGGATGTAGTTCTACCTTGGGCCTTATGAGTCGGGGTGGGTATTCATCATAGAACTACAACCCAGAAAACTGGCTTACCAGGTGAGGGTGCCTTGAATCCTTATAAACTAGAGTTGGTAGCCTTATTTTTTTGATGTGGGATACTCATCAAACCACCCCCCTTGGACAGTCGACGTCCACGACGGCTACGCTCGCCCTTCAGACAGCAGCCCTTTCCTGGACGGCAGCCCTCTCCGCAAACGTGACTCTCTCAATGAAAGCACCAATGATAGATACCCACCCCGGCCCATAAGGCCCAAGATAGAACTACAACCCAGAAAACCGGCTTACCAGGTGAGGGTGTCTTGGATCCTTATAAACCAGAGTTGGTAGCCCTATCTTTTCGATGTGGGATACTCATCATTCTACCTTGGACCTTATGGGCCGGTGTGGGTTTTCTATCAAGCGTTACAAGGGTCGGCCCAAGCCCAAAACCACTAAAGGTAGAACTCTGTGGACACCAGCCGGCGCAGGGCACCACAATTATAAAAAAAGATATTTATACTATATGTACTTTATAGTTTACATATATAACAAAACATGTTGCTTTACTTTCTTGACCTGGTGGTTATGCACCGGTTGATTCACCTTAGACACAGGACTTCAAGTCTCAAGCCAAGCATTACTATTTCATTTTTTTTAATTTTGTCTATAATCTAATTGTCTTTCTTTATTTCAAATCCTAGCTGCAAGTAGGGATGACAATCCGACCTGCGGGGACTTGACCAGAAATTTCGGGTTGGGGACTCAAAATTACGGGTACGGGTACGAGTCAGGGCCACCCAAAATAATTGTTGTCGGGATGGGTAGGGTATGGTAATGTCATACCCAACCCTGAACCCGACCCGAACTTAATACTTTAATAAATAAATATATATTTACATAGACGATAATTCTCTTATGCGGACATTCTCAATTTATATTAACTAACGCATCCGAATCTCACCATTGATTTGAAACATATGGGACCCAAAGTAGTGGGCCCTACTTATCATTTCACTCTTGAAAACACTTAAAAAGTGGAGTGCGTAAATTATTAAGTTGTGGACATCCGTATAAGACAATTTTTGTTTACATAGATATATCATATATAATATATTGTACATATATATAAGAATATTAATTTGTATTTAGTATACTTATCTTCTTATATTTTTCATAATGAAAAATATGATATGCTCTCCTAGTCCATATTATATATAATTATAAATTATAAATTTTTTGTTAAAACATTTGATCAATAACTCAAATATATTTTTTACTAAAGCATTTTATCATTATAAATTTATAATCATATAAATCCTAAACCCTACTTCCTAAACCCTAAACCCTACTTCCCTACTTCTTAAACCCTACCCTAACTAAATAACAAAACCAAAAATTTTTTTGTAATTTGGATTATTATAATCATATACGCAAACGCTAAATTCTAAAGCCTATGTAGTCATAAACCCTAAGTAAACCCTATACATTATATAGTATAAATAGTTAAATACTTTATACTATGATGTATATATTAGTATAATTTCTTTTTAAAGTTTATGACAATATTCAAACATACTAGTTTGATAATCTCGACACTCTAATTCTCTAAATACTAGTTTAAATATAAAAAATTGAGCTCTCCTCGTTAGGTCTGGGTCGGGGTTAGGTATCCCCATCCCCGTCAGGGTCGGGGATGGGGATCCTCGAATCTCAAGGGGCGGGGATGGGGACAGGGATGGGGGCGGGGATGGGGATGGCATACCCGCCCCATTGCCATCCCTAGCTGCAAGACAATGTTTACCCGAGTTCAAGTCTCAAGCCAAGCATTCATAGTAAATTTTTTTATTATTTTGTCTATAATCTAATTGTCTTTCTTTATTTCAAATCCTAGTTGCAAGACAAGACAAATGTTTAAGTTCCTCAACCGCCTCACCAAACAGCTTAATTTAGAGGGCGATGCCGCCCTCAAAGAAACTTTTTCTTAAGCGGTTAGGGCGTTTGGCTTGTGTCCCACACCAAAAAACTACAGAATTATTTTTTTTATTTTTTGCATGGGTCCCACGATTTTATATTAAATTTAGACTTAAATTGAGTGTGAATGAGACGCAGTTTTGTTTTTTATATATTAAATATTGTATATTTATATTTAAATTATATTTAGACTTAGTAAAAATATATTATATGTAGAATTAATAAATTAATTGCAAATGAATAAATTCATAGATTTATTTGTTAATAAATTATCCCTAAATTATATTAGACTTAATAAATTAAATTTATAATTATAAATATTATAATAGAATTAAATAAATAAATACAAAATATATTATAATTAAAATTTAAAAAATACAAACAAAATATATTTTACACAACTTAACCGCTAACAACAGTTAACAGCTTTACTTTCATAAGTTGTGAGGTGTATAGTAAAACTATTAATTGTTGTCAGCGGTTAAATTGTGTAAGATATATATATATATATATATATATATATTTCAATATTTTAATTATTTTATTTCAATATAAATATTAATTATTATAATTATAAATGAATAAATACAAATTATAAATAACTAAATTAATTAATTAATTTAATATTTCTATTATAATTACTTTAGTTTAGTATTTAAATAAGTTTGTAATTTAATATATACTACGTCATCAATTTAATATTTAAATAATGTTTATATTAATAAAAAATGTTAAGATATAAGAATTATTAATTGTAAAGTAGATGGGACCCAGTAAAATATAATATGGTCCCACCACTGTTTCAAAAATCTTAACAGCAAAGTATGTGGGCCCAAATAAAAAAATTAAAAACAAAAAAACAAAAGGGCTAATGCCTTGGAAAAAGCTCCGATTCAGAGCCTTTTTCCAGGAGGACGTTACCGCCCCGTTTTGTGGGCGATAACGCCCAGCGTTACCCCGTGTTTGGTGGGACATTTGGGAAAAGCATTACCGCTAGCTGTATCGCTTTGCCCAAACACCCCACCAAACAAACCCCACATATTAACAGAAGCTTATTTTGTCTATAATCTAATCGTCTTTCTTTATTTCAAGTCTTGGTTGCAAGACAAATGTTTAAGTTCCCCAACCCCCTCTTCCTTATTGAAAATCTTTAAAAAAGTGATAGAAAATCCTAACATGGAGAATTTAAACTTGTGTTTACATATTAACAAAAGTTGATAGGTAATTGATAGGTAGGTTATGAGAGCATAAGACAGACTCAGATCATGCATTACAGATGTCACTTGCAATCTTGCATATTAGTTCAAAATTGTGAAAGCTGGTAAATATTATTTTTATTTCCACGTCACATGCTATTGATAGACTAATAAACAATTTTCTTCCACTTACATAATTCATGATTTTGATAGCTAGGGAGATCTAGTTCCAAGATTCACAATTTAAGTACGATTCCTATAAATTATATGGGGCACTAACATGACGTGATATTGGGACTTTCCGAATTGATGTAGTTGCGATTTTTTTTTTCTTTTTTGCATTAGGCACCAATATATCGTGTCACTTTGGGCATCAAAATAATTAGGGTCGGCCCTAAGTGCTACTACTCCCGAGTGAACTCACCGAAAACACAGTCCACAGGACTCACTGGTTGCATTATCGACTAATAATCAACCGACCCAACCTAGTCCCAGCCCTGGTGTATGGAATCAACAATAGAAATTACTTCAAGTTTTGTATCATTTTCTTTAAGATAATATTTGCCCATATTATATTTGGAGGTAATATAGTTTTTGGTCACTGAAAAATATGACCCAATTCATCTCGGTTACTGAATTTTCAAATGTTCGAACTTGGGAACCCAAAGTTAAAAAATGTTCCAATATGCACACATAGGTAGATTTCTTAGCTTGATTTTTTATGCTACATCAGCAAGTTTACTGTCCGAATAGTGAAAAATCTGCCCATGTGTGCAAATTGGAACAATTTTCTGCTTTCAATTATTAAGTTGGAACATTTAAAAATTTAGTGACCAAATTGAACTAGGTCATTTTTTTTAGCGACCAAAAGTTACATTATCCCCTTATATTTGGTATAGGGTAAAATGAATAGACACCCCTGAGTTTTAACTCTTTTTCTTTTTCTAACTGGCCCCTCATTTTTTTTTTCTTTTTCATGAATAAAGTGTTTCTCAACTCCAAAACTCTCTTCTAGAATCCCAAATCCATATATCTTCTTCAACATTGCTTCTTCTCTTTGCTGACGTTGATTTTCTATTTGGTAGATTGATTTGTGGAAATGAGACTTAGTTAAAATTATTTTGTGCGCATGAGATATCCTAATGATGGCCTGTTTCTTGTCATTTGCACGAGGTACAAAGTTTGATTTTCTTTTCCCACAAATAATCGGTAAGATAACCCAACTTATCAAAAATAATCGTTTCCTAGCCTCTCTTATAAAAACATAAGAGAAACATTAATTAGTTTGTTAAGAGATCTAGACAAAAGGGGTTTGAAAGTGAAAATTTTGAATTTCGTCTCAAATGGGTGTGGAAGGTCAAATTCGGGGACTAGTTGTAGAGAGAGAGATTTTGAGAGGAAGACTCTAAAACCCGGCTTAAGTCGGTAGGATCACAAATATCTATAGTGCAAGTAATTTGGTGGTGCTGGGCAAGCTATTGAGTAGCGAAGAAATTAAGTTTCTTGTCTCACTTTGCCCAAGGGAAGATATGAAGTGCAATATATAACTTCTTAACTAGTAAGTAACAAGCACTTTTCTTGGGCTCAAACTAGTAGTTGCTGATGATGGGACTGAGAAGACAAAGCCGTGCGAGCCATTATGTATTGGCCCAAAGCGTACAAAGTGTTATTAGTATGGATGGCCAAGCTCTTACATATGATATTGGAGCTGAAGCCCAAGTATTTAAGGTGTGGGCACCCACGGGCATCTGTGGGCCGCACGAGGACGTGGGCTCTTATGGGGGAGTCTGTAACACCCAACTCGAGTGAACGGGGCCATATGCAGTGGAAGCGTGGAGGTGTTGGGCAAGCTATTGAGTGGCGAAGGGATTAAGTCTCTTGTCTCAATCACCCAGGGGAAGATGTGAAGTATAGTATATAATAGGTCAAACTTCATAACTAGTAACAATCACTTTTCATGAGTCTACACTAGTATGGACTGGTATTGGGTCTGGAAAGACAAAGCTGTGCGCGCCAATATAGACTGGTCCAAAATAGACAAAGTGTTACTAGTGCGGATGGACGCGCTATTACAAAGATAGTGATTTTGAGTGTATTATCTTGCCAAAAAAATCCCTAAATTTGTATGATGGAGAACCCTAATTTTTCTTTCTATTTACTTCGTTTTGTTTTCATTTTCCTTTTTTTTAAAAAAAAATTGTTGCCAACTCATATGCCATGTTATCTTCAATTCTAATAAGAGAAAAAAACACGTTATGAAAATGTGCCACAACCACATTATGGGTCCGTCTGAGAGTGTGTAGTGTTTTGACCTCCTTCAATGAGATGAGTTGTGGTGATAAAAAGTATTTGGCGCATCATTAAAAATAATGTGGCAAGGTGAGGGTACAATTGAATATTTTTCATTGATATCAATCAACTTTTGATGAATTTATTTTTGTAAAAATATAAATGAAATAATAAAATTGATTGAGTGTAAAATTGGAAAAATCTTGTGTTTTGACGTTGAAAATACAATCAATCGTGTTGTATCAGGAGTAGAAGCAGCTTCAGCTTCGAACTCAACGCAGTGATACCATAACATTCAGCTTCGAAAAATGCAGTGAATCGCGTTGTCCGAATGCAACTTATATTTAGAGACTAATTTAACCGAACTTGAAAGTAGGGCACGTTTGTCGAAAAAGAGAAGTACAAAGGGTTGCTATGTTTTTTGGGGCAAAATAGAGGGGCCCATTTGTGAAGTTATCCTGCAGGGAATTGAAAATTTGGATCCAATGGCCCATAACAAACATTGTCGATTTGGCCTTCACTTGATGTTAATTTTGTAATGGTAAAGAGATTATGATTTGCACTAATTGTCCATACTAGTTAGTTTAAAGAATCACAAGTAGCTCATATGACATTCACGTGTGTGCTATCTCATAGAGGTCTCGAGTTCGAGCCTCTCTCATCCCCTTCCCCTGTATTCAAAAAAAAGAGTAACTTTAATAATGAGGACATATTAATCTTATAGTCATATAGTTCTCATCTACAATAAGACAATTCTATTCCTGTATATATTCTACAAATGCGTCTTTTTTTGAAACAAATAATAGCCTCAAATTGTGAGAAGACAGATTCTAGGTAACATTATGATTCTTGTGCACACATATTTATCAACAATAAACATTGATTTGAAAAGAAATCAAAACATTTCTAATCACATCCTTTAGTCATATTAAAATGCAAATAACAATACCATACAAATGAAACGCACAAATCACAAATCTCTATACAATGAGAGAAGTCCAATCCACATAATCGGAAATTCGGAATCTCATCCCAGACAGAGAAAACTGTATACTGTGAAAAATAATTCCATAACGATAAAACCCAGCATAATACTAAAGTAAAAAAGGGTGCAGAAGACTTGGTAGTTGCTGAAAAAGAGTTTCACTTCAGCACACAGAAACAGAGAAGCGTCGAGATTATAAAATGTTATAAGCTTGAATGTCTCTTTTAGGTAGCAATTTTAAGGATGTTTGTCAAAGTTTGTTTCTTTTTCTAAATAGCATCCTCTGTATAATTAAATATCAAAATAACACTTGGTGGTTGTTTTTATTGAAATAACACTTGATGTTCTTGCAAATAGCGTCATTAGTGATTTTTTACAAATAACGTTGTTGTGAACAAAGAAGAGAAGGAAAAAAAAAGGGAAAAAAGAGAGGCAATGGTAGAGAGCGTACAAAAGAAGAGACAATTGCTCTTCGTGGAAAGGAATCGATCTTAGGTTTGATCCCATATCCGTTCAAACAAAAATGCAAATAGTCAGAGCCCTTTTGTTTTAAAAAAGTAATTAACTTTTGGCTTAGAAGGATTTCAAATGAAAATCTTGTCGAATGAGTGTCACAAAATTTTAATTATGGATTTTTCTTATATTAAATCTAATTTTCTGGTAGGTATTATATTGTATTGGTTTATACCTAACTGTTTTTTTTTTTTTTTAAAATATGAGACAACTTGAAATAATGTGATATTGATATTAACGTTTAATTTATACTACTTGATTCTATATTGGCCTTACGAGAACTGAGAACCGACTCGTATCTCAGGGTGCTAAATGGTTGGTGTATTGACCCGTGTCATAGAGGGTTAGAATGTTAGCGTCATTACTACGAAAATAAAAATACCACCACCATCACTATTGTTTTTTAATTATTATTTAGTACATTCGTTATTATATTTAATGTAATATTCCATTATTATATCATATGTGCCCAAGGTTGCACATATCATATGTGCCCAAATAAGAAGCATTAATGATGGAACCATGTTGACGTGGAATAACCATGCTTGTAAAATGGTTGAGATTGATGGCAAGAAAATCCAGATATATGAAAAAGTGGTGATGACATGACGGAGGAGAGGCATATTTCAAACCTGTGAAAAACCTTATTTCACTTGGGGCTCTTGATTCGGGGTAAGTTTACTGAGATTGATGGAGTCTTCAAGATAGTCTGTGGCTCTTTGATTGTTATGAAAGGCATCATGCAATGTAATTTATATACTCTTTTGGGCTCTACAGTTACAGGCAGTGTAGCATCAACGAGCTGTGGAGGTTCATCATATTGCACTAGACTTTGACACATATGCCTTGGGCACATGTTAGAAAATAAGTTATCACTACTTGGAAAGCAGTGATTGTTGAAGGATATGAAAAGGCCTAGCATGGATTTTTGCGAGTATTGTGTTTATGAGAAGTAGTGCAGGGTCAAGTTTGTCACAAGCAAGCACAAGAGTAGAGGCGTGTTGGATCTTGTGCATTCAAATGTATGGGGGCTTGCAAAAGTCACTTTCAAAGATGGCTTGTGTTACGTTGTCTCATTCATTGAAGATTACTCGAGGTAATCTAGGGTATACGTTATCAAGTCAAAGAATGAAGTGTTTGAGACGTTTAAAAAATATAGAGTAATGGTTGAGAACAAAACGGTAAGGAAGAGTACACTTATGATACTTTTGTGAAGTTCTGTGATCAGGAGGGCATTGCTCGGCATTGGACAGTTAAAAAGAAACCACAATAAAATGGATTTGGTGAGAGATTGAATAAAATATTGCTTGAGAAGACAAGGTGTATGCGCTCCAATGCTGGATTAGGTAGAGAATTGTGGGCGGATCATTACCACTCCGTACTACTTGGTGAATCGGTCTCCACATTCTAACTTAGATTGTATGACTCCTTATGAGGTTTCTTTTGGGGATCATGCATATTATAGTAGGTTGAGTGTATTTGGGTGCACCATTTACTATAATATCAAGAAAAACAAGTTGCATGCTAGAGCAAAAAAAGCCATTTTTAAAGGGTATGCAAAGGGGGTCAAAGGCTATCATTTATGGTCTATCGTGAGAACAAGTTTATCATTAACAGAGATGTTACCTTTTATGAGACTTTAATGTTAGCTTTGCACAAAGCTAATATGCCTGGTAATGACCTCGAATCTCAGGTGATTGAGATTGAAGGGTTTGTTGGCAGTACATATCAGAATCAGGTTTAAGAAGATCCTCACATGGATAATGATGAGTTTGCACGTGCTGAGGGTGAGCAACTGATTGATACAAAAGGACACGAGCAAACATGTTCTTTGATTTTCACTAGGCCAAAAAGAACATGCAAATCAATTCAGAAGTTTGGGACAAACAAACCTTTAAAGCATTATAGGCAGGAAAATTTGGTTGCATATGCACTCTTGATGGAGGATGATGAGTGAGTTAGCTATAAATAGGCTATCTGTGATTTAGCTAGTGAGAGTTGGATGATTGGTATGCAAAAAGAGATGAAATCACTACGGAAGAATCATACTTGGGATGCAAGTGGGTGTACAAAAAGCAGAAAGCTTTTTCTGAGTCTAGTAGTACAACGTTTAAGAGCTAGACTAATGGCTAAAGGTTTTGCACAAAAAGAAGGGGTGGATTATAATGAGATTTTCTCACCATTAGTGAACACACAGTTCTCTTTATGCTTTATTGAGTTTGGTAGCTCATTTTGATTTTGAGATTGAACAACTTGATGTGAAGACATTCTTTTTTTATGAGGACTATGAGGAGAATATCTATATGCATCAATTGGAGGGGTTCAAGGTTGACGAAATGTGGGTTCGTTTGAAGTTACTATATGTGTTAAAGCAATTGCTTAGGTAGTGGTACAAACTATTTGACTCTTTCATGCTAGTTCATGAGTTTATCCAAAGTGAGTATGATTGTTGTGTTTACTTTCAGAAACTTTATGGTGGATGATATATTTATCTTTTGTTGTATGTG
Organism: Tripterygium wilfordii; assembly: GCF_013401445.1. Classification (NCBI taxonomy): domain Eukaryota; kingdom Viridiplantae; phylum Streptophyta; class Magnoliopsida; order Celastrales; family Celastraceae; genus Tripterygium; species Tripterygium wilfordii. The sequence continues at coordinate 12,265,359 of NC_052239.1, read as the reverse complement.
GATGATATGCTTGTTTCTTGTAAAAGTATGATGGAGATAGATACATTGAAATCTTGACTTGGTAATGAGTTTGAAATGAAAGATTTGGGCGCTACTAAGAAAAAATTGAGTAGGGAGAATAGAAGTGAGGGAAAGAACCACAGTTTTTCTTGTGTCAGAATGAGTATCTTAAGAGAGTTATATCTCATTTTGGTACGGAGGGTGCAAAGCCAATGGTCACTCCTTTGGCTCCTTACTTTCGGCTCTTTAGGAAGTTATCTCTTACTACAGTTGAGGACAAGGAATACATCTCACTTGTTCCCTATGCTAGGTAGTACGCAATTTTATATATGTCATGGTGTGTACACGTCCAACTATTACATAATCCGTTAGTGTGGCGAGTAGGTATATGGCAAATCTTAGGAAAACTAAGAAGTTGTGAAGTGGGTTCTTAGATACTTGAAGGAAACCTTGAATAAAAGTTTGGTCTTTAGTGCATATTCATGTCAGGTTAAGGAGTTTGCTGACTCTAATTATGCAAGTGATCCAGACAGGCGGAGGTTGACTACTAATTATGTGTTTCAGATATATGGTGCTCTAGTTAGTTGGCCCTCATTGCTACAGGCTACAATTGCACTTTTTACCATGGAGGCTAAGTATAGGAGGATAGTGGTAAAAATTGTGAAGGAAGCTTTGTGACTTTGGAGTTTACTAAGAGGACTTTGGTGTTAAGCATGGTAGTGTTGAGCTACATTGTGATAGTAAAAATCTGATCGAACTGGCTAAAAATAAGGTGTATAATACCCGCAGGAAGCATATTGATATCGGGTACTATTTTGTGCGAGATATTTTGATAATATTTTCTTGGTGTAGGTGCACACAAATGATCAACATGCATACATGTTGGCCAAAGTAGTTGTCGGAAGAAAGTTTGAGCATTGCTTGGACTTGCTTTGAGTTTCTTTTATTTGATTAGATTCGCCCCTGAGAGCATGGCCCTTCGGGGCTGTTTGGGTTGTGGAGTTGATTTTGTAGATGGAGAGGTTTGTTGATTCAGTTGATGGTTGGTTTGACTGTGTTCTGGGGAATATTTGTTTGTCGACTCATTTTTTGGTTTTAACAACTTGCCCAAATGAAGAATTGTGAGCTAAAGCTGATGTTTGCATATGATTGTCCGGACAAGGTGGAGGTTATGTTCAGACAATAGTTGGCACTTCACTCCCGTGGGGCCTTCCTGGAGCAGGCACTAGAGGACAGAGCACTTGTTGTCTGGATAGCAGCACAAACAGGTCATATAAGTTGTTTTTATAGAACCATTCTCTTATAACTTGAAATCTTTGTTTTGAGGGTTTCTTTCTAGGGTTTTAGAAAGAGACCTAGAGAGCTTTGTGAGGTCAATCTTGAGTGAACAAAAGTGATATTTCTTGTTAGATTCTTAAGAGGTGTGATCAAAGCTTGGTTAAGCAAACTTAAAGGTTGTCCAAGAGTTCATATTATTCATATAGTGGAATACTCTCGCAACTTCATTTAGGTTGTTCATACTTTGTGCGTGTTCTGCCCCTAGAGATGATGATCATCTTGGTATCGTCAGATTGGCCGTAGATGAAGTGAGGGAAGGTCAAAGACACCTTGACGGATTCACCAATGTGGACAAATATAAACTTTCTTTTTATGATAGTCTTATTGCTGATTATATCCACATTTTCAAGATAATCTTATTACAAAAAAAATGTTAAATTTGTGTAATAAAATTGATGAACATTATATGCACCCCAAATTTAACTAAGTACACCTCAATCTTAATATACCTCAATTAAAAACATAACATTTCGTGGTACACTTTTTTTAAAAATATTTTGGAGCAAAACACAAAATGCACCATTGACAGTAGGCAGCGAAGAATCCTTTGTCTGCCATCAGAGGATTCTTTGCCGGTGGAGAAGCCAGTTCACCATTGAAAGTAGACAGCAAAGGGTAGGGGTGTCTTGCCTTGAGATCGGGATGTACGTCGTTGTCTTTTGGCCATGGAGGAAGAGAAATATGGTCAGAGCCCACACCAGCAAGATACAAATGCAAGGATTTTGTCTTTGTTCAAGAAATTAAACCATGATACTTCTGTATCAGACGTTTCTAGAAGAGAGGATTTTGTCTTTTGCCCCCCTCGTTTCTTGTAAGCCATTGAAGAGAGGTTTTTTCTCTTCCTTGATTAATAAAAGTCCGGGCTAAGCCCTTTTCTTAAAAAAAATAGAGAGAAGAAGAACCAAGAAGAAAACAGAAGCTCATTCTCATCAGGAATCTAAGGAACTTGAAAATTTGAACTAGGCTGTTGCTAATGAAGAAAAATCAACCCATTTGCTTATGCTTATGGCATGCAATTCCCACCTGACCAACAAGGTGGTTTTGGAGGCTACACCAAACATGGCTATGGATGTGGTCCCAAATGACGAAGAAGATGAAAAGCTCAAGAGGACCAAGATCGACCATTCATTACAGATCATTTGGAGGCAGTAGGTTATGGAGGTTTTAGAGGTAGAAGATGAATAGAGAAGGAGAATTTTGGGGTTATGTCATAGGGAAATGGGGTGTTTTAAGATTGAGCATTTTAATGAGATTTTGAAGTGTACTTAATAAAACATGGAATGCATATAGTGCTCATCAATAAAATTACAAGACAAACTGAACAGAACTTCTTATTACATTAAATATCTGATTGAAATTGAAAGAATTACACGTCAATATTTGTTCACCTAAAAAACAAAAAAATTAAGATAGGATACAGTGTGTTGGCAGTGTTGCTCACATCAATGAAATAGTAAATGTGAAATAAATAATAATATTGTCATATAAAATTCAGTCATATTAAAAGCAACAATATTATAACTTATCTAGTGTATCAGAAACCTAACCATTTCTGGTATAAAAGAACATATATATAAATAGTTCTAGTCGTTTGGCACTAAAATTTTCGAATCTATGAGGTTTCATAGCCTATTTTTATCTAAGCAGAAGAATCACCTATATTTATTGTGTATCCTATTTGAGGTATTGAAATAAAACTCTACCAAACATTTAAGAGTTGATTAGTACTTCCAAGTAGATGTGACCAAGTAAGATAAATTCCTCTTGAACACAATATCTTGCATTTTATTATCATACATAAACATGACATGCATATAGAATCAACTCCTAACTTAATGAAGAAAGTTTTCCCTATTTAAAGGTCGTGAGTTCGATCCCTAAATTCATATATGAGATTATCATGTGTTTATCTAGTTATTGTGTGAGCCCTACGCCTGTATTTCATCAAATGCCTTTTGCGTGGTGTCAAATAAAGTGTTTGAAGAATGTACCTCTCAAGCACTCTAAACTTAACAAAAAATTTTATTTTTTATTTTTGTCTTAAAAAAAGTAGATGAAGTTTATAGCAAGAATAAAATTTTTTGTTAGCCAAAAATGCACAAATAGAATAAATTTCCTCTAAAATGGTTGAAGTTTCTACTAAACATTATTACAGAATTAAAGTGCTTTTTTTTTTACTTAATAATGCTATAATTTTTGAAGCGAAATTGACGTATGTCGGTAAGTTGACTGTGGTGTCGTGTGTGCTCATAAATTTCAGCAGCCCAGCTTCACAGCTTGATTCACAGAAGTCAAGCAAAATTAAGAGTCTTTGTTTAAACTTTAAACAATAAAAGAATGTCTCATACGCTTCATACCCTTTTGCAGACATTCCTCTACGGTTTTTTTCTAGAATAACCAAAAGAAATGGCAGACAATCGGATTCTGGGCTCTTCTCCTTTTCCGATCCTCTGTCTTTGGGTCATCTTTTCATGTTTCTTTGGCAGCTGTTGTTCACTTGACGAGTTGGGTCTCTACAATACTTTCACTATTTCGAGCTTTAGATACCCTGAAACCAAGCTCAAGCCTTTTGATTCGCGTTATATCAGAGGTATCATTATTTTTAGCATCTTGTCAATCAATCTAGTGTTCTGATTAGTTTCTATTTGATGACAGAGTGTATTGATTGATGGGTAGTGATCAAGATTTCAAATTTTTTATGTGGAAGATATGATGTCTGTTTATGTAATTGGGATAGCGATGGTTGTTTCTTGCAGTTTATTTTAAGGTTCTTATCCTACGTTTTGTGAATTCTATTTTATTGGAGATTTGGGGGAAGCTTGATAGATTGTTGTCAGTGGTTGTGGATGCTATATTTTGCTAATTCCTTGAAAGTTTGAAAGTAATGGTTATGGTATTACGTTGAGTTGTATCACAATCAGACTGACTGAGAGCAAAATGAGCTGAATACTTCCCATTTTCCAACTTCAGCTTTTAAGTTTTATAGAAGATTGAGTGATAAGATTGGGTCAAATTTGAAGCTTCTCTTGTAACTATTTCAGTTGACGACGTCCTTAGAAGTTAGCTGATTCCAGTTATTTGTTCTCTGATTTCATCCATATTTTAACTGTAAATTCCTTCATAGCTCGTTATTAGTTACTGTGTGCCTTTCTACAAATCTCATTTTAGCTAATTATGAACTGCCCATGGTTTATTCGTACATGAATAAAGAACTTGATTGTTCGATCAACATGTAGAAACTGTTCTTTATGGGCTGCTTTAATGTATTATTATTGGTGCCATCTCTAGTATGATTTTGTATTCAATATGATTAGTCTTTGAAGCTCTAAGCAATCTGATGGTTTGTTTTTTTCCAGTTGATTTGCCACCATGGTTCTCTTGGATGTCTATTACAGTGGAGTCAGATGTTGATCTCGTAAGTATTGATAATCTTGGTTTAAGATACCTTTTTTTTAATGGAGTCTTGGTTTAAGACGCACCACACATTTTCAAGACATGACACTTCTAATGGCTAAACCCTAATATTTGTTTCTTTTTCTAACAAGTAACAAGCTAATGTTTCTAAATTGCATTTGCGTTAATGCCTTTTTGATGGATATCACGGAGTAAGGAATGCATTTATCTATTAGCTAAGTCCCCTATTTGACAGGGCATCAGAGCTAGGCTTCAAAAGTTGACTGTGGGAAATTACTTGGCATTCCTTATCTGGTTTTATTCATTGTGACTCTTCTGCTCCTCCATTGCTAATGGCTTAAATTGTTTTCAGGATGCTAGCAGTACAATAGGGGTTCCTAAAAGCTCACTGCCGATAATCTGCTTCAGAAACGGCAGCCCCCCATTGCCAGATATCTCAAGAAATTCTCTAAAAGGATTAGGTAAAAGAGCGAGAGAGAGAGATACACTTAAATAGCTTTAAAACCCGTCAATCTTTTATTTAGTTTGTCAAAGTTCAATTATGCTTTGCTGCTTCACTCCTCGAAGGGTTTCAGTTTTGTAAACCTTCATTGCATCAAGCATAAACCTTTTAAGTATTAAGTACACGGAATCGGTATTCAACAATAAATAATTTTATTAATTACTCTTGTACCAAACTCTTCGCATGCGGGGTGCGGGGTAAAGCTATGTGCCTTTTGCTCTTCCCCAATCTCACCTCCACTACGAGAGCTTTGTGTATGGAAGTTCAAGTTGTTTACTGTCTCCTTGGACCAAACTGTATAGGCATTTCAGTTTTTGGTGTCCAAAAATACCTAAGATTCTGCCATCTAAGTTTTTTGTTTCCAATGATACATCCTGAATATTGTTGAACACACTTAGGTTGCAGAGTCTGCTTAGATATCAACTTACCTTTTTTTTTTTCTGCTGTCAGTAGTGAGTAATTCATAATTTTTGTTTCATGTTGTCTTTGTTTTCTGACGGCAAACCATGATTGAGCGCACTTCTTCCATTGCAATGTTAGGTTCCCTCTCTAATGTGTCTTTTGAAGGAATTCATGGGCTTGACACTATGGAATGCTATCCAATGCAGAAAACTATATCGTTGAATTTAGCAAATGACCAGGTGTGTGTTTTAAGTTAACAAGTTACTAATTTAATTTTTATTTGTCAAATTCAGTAGTATTTAATCTTAGTTTGTATGTTCTGTATAACAGTCTGCTTATACTTTTTCTCTTTTGGTGTTGGTAAGCTTGTTTTTGTGTTTACACATAATTAACATCATGAGTCCTTTCTTTTCTTTTCTGCTTTTCTGTGTAAATTTTCAGTCTATTTGCCAACAGTTAATTGAGTATTAGAGAGTTCAACTTATGTTGTTCTTGAGCAGATCTCTCCAGGAGTTTGGTATCTTGGGCTTTTCAATGGCATTGGGCCTACAAGAACACAATCAAAAATGGTATAGCGCAATCCATTACTGCTAGATTTTTTTTTATTTTTTTTTTCAAATAATTCTCATGTGGTATAGTTACTCATTGATTTCTGATTTGTATACTTATCTAATTAGAAGAAACCTAGTTATTCACTTATCCTACATTCCCTTAATAGATACTCTTGTACATGAACAGTACGCAGAGTAACTAGTAAAGAAGCTGGAGACAAATAGAAAATTACAATTGAAGAGAACCACTTCGGAATTTGGGTACTTACTAATTACTTGAGTTTGTTTGTGAGTAGGAGAGACTGCCACTTATAAAAGATTCTGGAGACAGTTTCTGCAAACTTCTGCTATACTTGTGTTCCAAGCAGTAGAAAAACCAAGAAAGTGCTCAGATTTTATTTTGCATGCCGTGTACTCATCCCTGTTATAGTATTTGCAGTTTGTGCCGCTTCAATAATTATTGCACATTGTGGCTTTCTTTACAGATTGATCGCTTTACTCTAAGTTTCTTTGTTCATGTCGATTAATTGCTCTTTGCATTAATTCTAGACATTTAAGAATACAGCTATTACCTGAAGATTGAAACCTTGTTAATCCTCTATTTGTAGATTAATAGAGGTAAAGCATACTCCTTCAGTGCTAATATCAGTGTGCAAGGATGTGCAACCTCGACAACATGGGGCCAGTACTGCAATCGGACAGTTGAGCCACTTTCATGTTTTCTATCTGACAGCTATGATCTTACAGAATCCCTCTCTGATGGTAATACCTACAACCAGAAGTGCGGAAATTCTTATGAAATTATGTGCCACAGAGAGAGTGAACCAAAAGTGTACTTCTTTGAGGTAGTGGGAATATCAGAACAATTAAACATTATGGCAATGAATGTCACTGGGAGTTCTGATAAAATAAATTTAATGTGTTTTGCTCGGCTTGGTGCAATGGCTTCAGCAACAAAGCATGATTATTCTGGTGATATAAGTAAAGCCCCTTTAATTATTCACTCACCGAAGGTTGGCCGCTGGTATTTAACTATTATTCCTGCTAATCTTTCAAAAGAACCTGGAGGAAATGATAATACCAGTTTAGGAATTTGCTATTCCATGCTATGGCAAGTTGTTGAATGTCCCGTGGGAAAGGCTGGCTCTAATTGTACCTGGGACAGATACACACTTCAGGTGGAACTCTCTCTCTCTCTCTCTTAATTTGAAAGGGGCATGCAGATATGGTTTATGTTACACTGTATTTTGATATGTAAAATCAAAGGCATCATCCAGTCAGTCTTCATCGTCTGATTATTTGCTTACGGTGGTGACTCTCATATTTGTGTGGACTTTTTTTATCTGAAGATAAATACGGTACATGACTAGTTTTAGAAACGTGCTGGAAGAGTAGGAAGAGGATTTTGTAGATGTTTTACTCATTCCATATAATAATAACTTAAGAGTACAACTCTTAAAGGTCTTCCCCTTGAGAGCAGTACATGCAATATGCAATAAAACTGTTGTTGCTAGGTACTGATTTCATTCTAGTTTTCAATTTCTAAACGTCATATAAAACAATTTTGTTTTGTTGATGCTTGAGGGAATTTTTGTTTTAAATCATCTAAGTGACATGGTGAAAATGGTTGTGCGCAGACAGTTCTCAGGCGAGATTCAACTCCTTTTGAGTCCTATTATTTGCCAGTCAGTGAAAAAGTCTCCTTCGATTCTGCTAATTTCCCAGTTGAGCCCCTTTCAAGCAACTCCTCATACAGTGGAGAATCAAATAATACCTGGACGTACTTTATCTTAAATGTTCCTCGCGGTGCAGCTGGAGTAAATATCCATGTCCAAATTATCTCCGATGCAAAGATAAATTATGAAATATATACTCGATTTGGTGGATTACCATCTCCTGATAGCTGGGACTATTATTATGCAAACGGGACAAGAAGCAGTGATGGTTCCATATTTTTTTTGAACGATAATTCAAGTGAAAGTAAGTTTAATTTCTATATTCTAGATGTTAGAGAAGGAACGTGGGGTTTTGGATTAAGGCATCTCAACACCTCCGATATCACTGCAAATGATCAGACTACCATGTCTATCTCGCTTGAAAGATGCCCAAAACGGTGCTCCTCTCACGGGCAATGTAGGTTGGCTTATGAAGCCAGTGGATTAACGTCGTACAGGTTTTGTATTCAGCTTCCTGAATTTTCTTTCCCTTTTCATGCTATCATATTATTTTTTCTTAAAAACCACTTATAGATAGTTTCCTTTCAACATTTAGAAGTCTCTATAGGAGTTCTATGTGTGGTGGATTGGTACATAGAATTTCATTAGTGATGCATTACCTGGAAGTGTTTTAGTTGGCATATACCAAATTCCTACATGTAAAAAGTTATGGCAATGCTTTCTCAGACTTCTGTTACTGTGTCCTCAGCTATTGCGCCTGTGATCGTAACCATGGAGGCTTTGACTGTAGCGTTGAAATTGTGTCACATAAAGGTGAGAATGTTTCAACTCTCGTGGAACTTGTTAAGGTAAAAAAAGAAGGTAAACAACTCCAGTGCACAAGACTCCATGGTGGGTGGGGTCGGGGATAGGCAGGATATACTCAGACCTTACTTCCACATAATATGTGAAGAGGTTATTCCCAGGAATTGAACCCGTGACCTATAGGTTGCACCCCCGCAACCCATGGAACTTTTTAAGCTTTTAAAAAATTTGGTGACTTGTTAGTGGTTTTGAACATTCTTTCCATTATTGGTTTATATCTCGTTTAAGCCGTAGGCTGCTTTTTTCTTTGGATGGAAATTCTGTGGAAAGTCATCTAACTTATGATTTGGAGCCAGCTTGTTTGAAAACATTATCTGTCCGACAAAGAGAGCTGCTGAAATTTCATGTTTCTTTTCTGCCATAATTGAAGTGTTATAAAAATTTATTTCTGACATTTCTTAGTCGTGTCTTATAAATGTGGTTTTTATAATTCTGAAAATAGTTATACAGAGTGGTTTTCCAGTTTCCTGTATAGCTAACAAGTTTATGAGAGTCTTCTCAAGAAAAAAAAAAGAGTTTATGAGAGCATGTATGTATTAATTAAAAGGCAAAAAGCTAGACGAGAAATCAGATGGGGGAAAAATGATTGTCTTGTCAGTTCTGTAGCAGTTGAGTCCGTGAGTCAAAAAAGATAGAGAATGTGCTTTGCACCGGTTCTTTTTGAATTAGTTTCCAAATTATTGTAATGTATCGGGGAAAATTGTTATTACTGCATCATTAAATTCATCAATTGGCAGTGTACTATGGGGTTGTTTACCTAATCTGTTTGAAATGTAGGACACTTATGGCAGTCAATTTCCCTCATCGCATCAAATGCGGCAGCTGTACTTCCCGCTTTTTGGGCACTTCGGCAGAAGGTAATTGTCTAGTTAATTTCTGACTGGATTGATGAAGAATTAAAACTTCTACGTGTGAAAATAGATGATTTTCCAAGTGGTTATGAGAAGCCTCTCCTGGTATTTTCAATAGTGCCATTGATCTTCTTTAAGGTTATGATGGTGGGCACTCCCTTACTCATTCAGTGTTTCAGCATTGAAGCGCCATCATACATTACCTATCCTTGTATTTGAGGGCTTTTCTCCGTTTAATGAATCTCAAGGAGATCAAAGATGTAAGGGGACAAGTAGTGTTCGTATTGAATACCTCAGTTGTGACAGGATGAAAATGTTGGAATTGGGCTGTACTAATTGGCGAATACAAACTTTTAGACCACTATTATTATTTTCCTATCACCACCAGGACCATTACTTTCTATATGCAGGCATTTGCAGAATGGGTGCTCTTTACGTCTAGTGGAATTTCCAGTGGCTTGTATCATGCCTGTGATGTCGGCACCTGGTGTGCATTACCCTTCAGTGTCTTGCAGGTATAAGTTTCTTTCCTTCCCAGTGGGATGGAAAACCTAAGTCTTCTAAGAAGAAAAGCTTTTAAGGTTACCAACACAACCATGCCATTGTAAAATTGAGTGCATAGTAGGACCTTTCAACAATAAATGCACGACAAACTGCCTTGATGTTTTATTAAGACACTTCTTAGATATTCTTGCTTGAGGATGAGTAACTACTAAAGAATGATAGCCGATTTTATCAAAAATGTGGCGTAGGGAGGAGCATTCTGCATTCTTCATCATGAAAAATGCAATTGAATTTTTGTGACTCCATTACTTAAAATCTCTCTCTCTCTCTCTTAAGTATACTGTTCTGCCCTCGCCACCACCCCCTTTTTTTCTGGTGGTTGGAAGAGCCAGCAAGAAAACTTAAATTGGTAGTTTGAGACGATAATAATTATTCATTTGGAATATGTTTCAGTTCATGGACTTTTGGCTCTCTTTCATGGCGGTGGTGAGCACTTTTATTTACTTGACTACTATTGATGAAGCCATGAAAAGGACAATGCACACAGTTGTGGCTATCCTTACAGCACTTATGGCCATAACTAAGGCTACCAGGTATTTAGAACCAGTTGATACTGCTCAGGCAACTTTCCCTTTAGGGTTCTATACTAGGTCATTAATCTTTTAACAATGTGAACTTCCAGGTCATCCAATATTATCCTCGTCATAGCAATTGGAGCACTAGGACTTCTCATCGGATTACTGATGGAACTCTCCACCAAGTATAGGTCTTTTTCCACTTCAGTGGGGTTCTGTTTAAATATTCTTGACAGGTAAGTTTTTTTCTTTTCTGTATGGATTTTAAAGTTTACTTCTAATTATTTGTTTGATTTGAGCATGGAATAAGACTAGGAATTATGATAAATGTGTACAATTAAAATTCATGTGAAATTTATGCTACTAAAGGTAAAGGTAAACAAGTCCCGCGCACAAGGCTCCCCTAGTGCACGTGGTTGAGGACATGTAGGATGTATGTAGTCCTTACCCCTCACATAGTATGTGAAGATGTTTCTAGAAATTGAATCTGTGAGATCTAGGTTGCACCCATGCAACTTTACCATTAGGCCAAATGTTCGCCTTTACTATCTAGGAATTGGCGCTGCCATTAAAATTAAAATTCAAACATGTAGATACACATGTTGCCAATATCTACCTAGGGTATGCGGAGGTAACTATTCTTATTTTTGATCCAATAGCCTGACATGGTTGAGCTGATGATTTCAACATTTAGATTCAAAATGGTTGGTTGCATTTACCTAAGACTATTTCAGAATGTCATGAATATGAGCTGAAATATAGGTGAAGCTCAATTTTGGGTTATGGTGTAAAAAGACAAGCATCTAAATATATCTTTTCTTTTCTTTGATTGTATCCATTAGCACCTGCTTACACAGGATTGTAAGGAAGATATATCTGTGAATAAACCTGAAAACAATGTGTGTCGACAACAATGAATAACATCATTCAGTTTTCCCTTCTAAGAAAGTCGAGTACTATATATTTTGATTGCAGATGGCAAACAATTAAACGATGGCTGCATAATTTACTCAAGACATTGCTGAGACGATTTCGCTGGGGTTTTATAATAGCAGGTTTTACTACATTAGCCATGGCTGCAATTAGCTGGACGCTGGAGTCTAGTGAAAGCTACTGGATATGGCACAGGTACATACAAAATACTCTCTCGCCCCCTCTCAAACACACAAGTCTCTCTGATATTTGGTTTTTGAAATCCTTTTCAGTCTTTGGCACGTCACTATATACACATCATCGTTTTTCTTCCTCTGCTCAAAAGCCATTGTTGTAGAGGGTGAGAATGAAAGACGCTCAGATGGAAATTATGCATTGACTCGGCAGGATTCATTTTCTAGAGGTGTGTGAATAAGATGAGGGAATTTTGCACACAACTTTTAGTTTTCAATAGATAGCGTCGTTATAGCAAAATAAGATGTTGTGGCTCCATGAAGCAAAGCCATTTTGTAAATTATCATTTTGCACATAAAAGCCATAAGAGTGTAGGAGTATAGAACTCTGGAAGATAGAATTGTCAATGTAGAAGAGCATTGAGAGAAGCAAGGTGGGATGCGAGAATGAAGCTGTCAACTGTATTACAGATTGGACGAGCGTCGTCTCATTGTAATTTAAATCCTCTTATAAAATCCTTATGGAATTTTTGTTAGATGACCATCTAGTGAGCAGTCGCGGGGATGGGGAAGTTTTGTGCTTCAAAGCCGTTGTTGGATGCACAAGATTATGGAGATGTGAATTCGAAAATACATTTACGCTTTTGATTACTGGTTCCGTCTTCTTTCTTGGATGGTGCTGCTTTGATCCGCTCATCAGATCACGAGGTTCAAAATCCGAACAGATTGGGAAGACTTCCTCAGGGTACCTGAGATTCTTCAGCTCCAGGGCGTCGAAACTGCCATCCTTGAACTTGTAAAAGATGACATAACGATTCTCTTCCATTAACACAACATCAGCTGCGCGTTGTAGTATGATGCATGATGAGAAGAAGCCGTCAGTTCCTATTCATCTTCTCTCCCATTGTCTTCTTTCTGTTCTCGTAGCTGTCGATATCCCATAACTCTAGGTACTCATCAAATTAAGCCAAGCCTGACTGGATCCGCAACAAGCTTGGTTTCTGGGAAATACTTGGTCCGTTCTAGCAAGCGAACATCGTTCGTCTCTTCATCGACATTTTATGACAATATTATGTTTTCAATCGTTAGCTATTAAACGATTCCGCCAACATTTTCCAACGTTTCATTATAAGGCAGCCTTAAATATTCCAATTGCTTCCTTCCATTACCAAGTCTCTAAATCGAAAATCTCGCATCCTAGTCTATAAGACTCCATATCTGTCAGGATTGATCAATAAATTTGGAGTCGATTCGGATCGTGTGTGGAGGCGAGTTCTGTTGCTGGAATCAAGTTTATGGAGCTACCATCTGGATGAGGTTATATCCATCCAAACAACTCAAGTGCGTGAAGTGACAAAAGGGTCTTATTGGATATCTGGATCGAGTAAGTTTGAAGAATCGTCTGGACGGGGTTAATTGTCCATCCGAAACGATTGATGGGACTACTATTTTTCTATAAATATGAGATTTGTTTTCTAGGACTATAACCTAATTCCTAGGATTTTGTTTATCTAAAAAGGGTTAGAGACGACCAGACTTGATGGGAGAGAGCAAGGTAGGGAAAACTTTTTGATATATCTCTTGGTGTAATTGGATTTTAGGGGTGAGAGATTTCAAGATGTAGAGTCTTAAAGAGTATGAGCTCAAGTGGGGGCTTATGATAATCTGTTCTTGGGTATTTTTGGGTTTCTTGGGTAGAGATATCACTAAGAATATGGTTGTACAAATTTGTCATATAGTGAAAATTTATTGTTATATCTAACAAAGACTATGGTTTTTCTCTGGTTTTAGAGTTTTTAACGTAAATTTTTGTGTTGTGATTGTATTGTTATTGTCCCATTCAATAACACGTTTTTGCATCAACGCAAAGCAATACACCTTAACTTAAAGAAGCCTCAATTTTGACTTGTCCCGGTAAGAAATCTTCTAGCCTTTTCATCGTATCCAAACCCGCAATGTCGATCAACACAAAAGTGGAAGAATACCCGTTGATAAAATAATTAATTAGTTTATCCAAAAAAAATTAATTAGATATTATAAACTCAATTTATGGGAAGAGTTAGACTCTGATTGGGACAAGAGATCTACAGATTTTGGCACTTGGGATAACAGTGTTTGAGTTGTTGATGATATGTGTTCAAATGTGCATGAACTTCATGTCAGTTCAAAGATTTTGATATGAGATTACACCAAATCCGATTTGTCACCAAACGAGTCATATGCAATTTGAAAACACAAAACTGTTAGTTGGAGGTTGCCTTCCAAGAAAATGACTTAAAATTTAACTTTTGCCAAATGAGAAAAACAATAAATAGAAGACTAACACTAAAACTAAAACTAAAACTTTATAAGTTTGAAATCCTTTGAACGAAGCTAGCAGACATCTTCTCCAGAAACCCCACTCTCCAAACTTCCATGATCATACTCCCTCTCATTGGTATGATTTCCAGTGAAGTCTCGACAGAATTGTCCTTTGAGTTACTACAAGATATTTTTTCCAGGACAATGACCCAACGTGCTTTCAGTTTATACCAGTCATTTTTGAAGGTTTCCACCTTAAAGCATGGCTATACTATTACTGGTTCTCTTCATCTCCCCCAGTTTCCTTTCCTGAATCTTTTCCGGTTTAAGGACTACTATTATTTCCCAACACCAATGATGATTTCTCTCCATTATATGCTACAGCTATATCATATAGCTTTCCAGCTTTCTCCTCACACTCTTAAGGTTTATCTTAACCTTTGTCGTACCCATTATCCATATTTCCCTCTTAGACCAGAAAGGACAAACCTCTCCATCTGCCTCTACTGGTTCATGAGTCCCCCAGCAATGGGATGATTTTCTTAATCAATACCAACATGGATTTCTCAGAATGGTTTTCTACCGGCCTCTTGTTTTGGAACAGGATCCTCACTTCACAGGCTTTCTTGCACAATATCATCCTGTCTACTATGTTTTGGATTATGACACCTGGCCTGTTGATGTCACTAGTCCAGATGTGTCTGATGTCACAACTGATGTTCACTACTGTCGAGATCACAATTATATGAATATGTTCAAACCACGGATGTGTGAATTCAATGGGTATCGTCCTTCACAGATCCCCGAAGCTGTTTGGCGTCACCCTTATGTTGGTGAATTTGCGGATGAAATTGAATCATATTTGTTTGATTAGATTGAGACATTTGATGCTGGCTCAGACTGGAAGATAAGAAGAATACAAGAACAGAGATGGCCTCCATAAAGGCACTTTCCTTAAAGACTGATAGTCTTGTCGTCTTATGAATATTGTAAAATAAGGTGTGAGTGATAAGCTCTATGTATGATATGTGACAACAAATAAGGTACAGTTGACTAGGGTTAGTTGTCCCCTGGTTAGTCTGTGGGGAAGAGGTTAGAATATTGACAGACCTAGTGGTGTCATCGATACCCTTTCTTCTAGTATCTGGCTGAGAGGAAATGGGGTGTTTTTGGTTTAAGAATAGTTACGAATTTACTATTGTGTGTGTATTTTGTGAGTGTCTTAAACCAATTAATTAAACATGCGCTATCAACAAAAATTGAATCAAATATTATCAACATTTCAGGCATTATCTACTATCATTTTTTACCAACATACATTGTGTACAAAATATATATATTATTAAAATCATCTATCAAATAGACCCCAAGTGTCCCCGAGAGTTTGAGCCGCTAATTCAGACCCCCCAATATGATGGTGTGAGCAGTTAATGCATGTGACAATTAATTCGTACTTGAAAGTTGAAATTCATGGCTTAATCTAAGTGAGTCTCACTAAGACAATGAAACTGGTAACTGGATCCCATTTTTTGTTCATGTTTGATGTTTTGCTCCACTTTTTGGTCAATGTCCTTATCTAATAAGTTTTCCGACACTTTGAAAGGGGCCCATTTGGCACAACAGTACCGCTAGCAGCCATACCGGTGTCAAACAGTTCATTAAAGCTAGCGGTACCACTGCCAAATTTGAAGCTTATTGTGTTTGGTGAAGCGGTTTGTAGAGCAGGACCACCTCATCAAACACCATAAATTTGAGGGTGGTACAACCCACAAAACGGATGGTATCGCCCTCAAACAAAAAGCTCCAATTAGGAGCCTTTTGTTGAACGGTTTTGATTTTGGGGTTTTTTTTTTAATTTTTATGTTTTGTGGGTCCCAAAACTTAGTATTAAATATTATATATTGATATTAAATATTGATAAATTAATAATTACATTTATACATTAATAATAAATTAGTAATTATACTTATAAATTGATAATTATACTTATAAATTAATAATTATGCTTATTAAATGAATATTTAAATATTAAATTAAAGTAATTATAATTTTTACATGATAAATTATACTTATAAATAAATTAATAGTAATACAAACAAATATATTTTACACAACTTAATCGTTAACAACAGTTAACAGTTTTACCAAACACGTTAAAGCTTATTTCAGAACTTTAAGCTCAGCTTTTTTTTCATAGCTTAACAGCTAGCGTTGAAAATCAACACAACCGTTCTGCCAAACACACACTATCTCACATCGAACTTTGCGGGAGGAGGCAAGAGGGTTCTTTGGCGTCAGAAGTGATAGGGATCCCAATAAAAAGCATCTCAGTCATCTTAATAGTGGATGTGTCACTCTTTGATTCAATCACAATGATTTGTGGACCCCTACACTTACATCAATTAAGGGACAAAATCCACTATTGGAATAACTGTGATGATTTTTACTGGGATCCCTAACTTTTTTTCTTTGGCGCAGCCAACAAGCTCTCATGGGAACTCCGGCTTCAATTTCCATATCTTGATTGATGCAAAATCAAGCTCCGAATTTACATAAAAATAATTATAAACCCAAATCAAATAGATTCACTTCTTAGCCAGACTGAAAAGCTTGGGAGTTGGGGCTGCCATTGTCAATTTCATCTGTGACGGTCTTCTTCTTCTTGAAGCTTTCATGATGTTCAACCCTTGTTGGTGTTTCTTTTGGGTCTCACATGTTACTCTGTAGTAGAAGCTTTTCGCTTGATGAATTTGGTTATGACAAGTGTGTCAATGTTGATTTGGTTACTCTGTAGTAGAGCTTTTATGATGTTCAACCCTTGTTGTTTTGAAAACCGGATCGGTTATCCAACTGAAAAAATCTTTGTTTCACGATTCAATATGATAAATTATTATATATTAAAAATATTTCATATTTTATAATACTCACAATATGTAAAGAAATTTTTATAAAATATTATATAAGTGTTACTTTAATCAAAAAAAATCTCATAGCTTGGTTTAATGAATAAGAGGTCATGTTTTCCCAAACCTTAACAAGACTAAAATTTAAAAAAAATTTAATTCAAACAAATGAATCAAACTGGTTAAATTGGTCAGAACCATCCGCTTCAATTGAAAATCCAATTCCGAAAATCACCGGTTCTAACAAATCAACCGGATCAGAGAAGTGTCTGGTCACCGGTTGGACCAATCCAACCGAATTTCAATTTTTTTTTAAAAAAATCTAAACTAACAAACAATTCAACCAATTTCTTTATTTAAATTCAACCCTTTAATTCACTAACAATAACTCAGTCCTAAATTTAAATGTAGTTGTTTAATCTCTTAAAAAAAGCCAAACAAACAAATAATTTGTCAACAATTCATAAGTTTCCTGCCACCCATCGTCGGCGCTTGCTAGATTGAAGCATGGCCTAATAACATCTTTGCACAAAGCTTAGGCTCAAATGAAGAACAATCATATTATTAGCTTTCATAATTTTGATTAAGTGTTCCGAACTACTCATTTTCTGGATAACAGCACTTACTGCACTGGAAGAAATATTGCCAATGATTTTCTGTGCTACAAGAGTTCAAGTAAGTTGAACAAATCAATGCCAAAAACTGGTTCAGTGAAAACAATGCAGTCAGTCAATACATGGAAGAGACAGAGCAATGTGGTTGGGAGTTTTCACTGAACCAGTGATAATGCCTACAACAGAGCTATACACATCAATCGATCCATAGCCAAATGAATTGAATAACAAAATTATCAACAATACACACAAATTCAAGTGGAAGAAAGAAACCTTCTCACCTCAAGGTGAATTTCTTACATACTAGGCAAAACCCCATGAACAGGTTTGAGTACAAAGTGCTTGGTACATACGAGGACTTTCTTTTAAAACACTATCTTCACGTCTGTCTCTTGAAGCTTATTGGCTCCTAACATGCAATCCTGCAAAACTTCTTATATCAGTTCTTTCTCCTCAAAAGTAGACCATATATGGCTTTCGTGTCACTGTAATTTGTATACCTGTATTCACTGGATCGCAACTCACATTGGGAATTTATTCAGCCATTTGCCTGTCCGTCTCTCTTAGAAGTACTCCGCTGACTCTGAGAGTCAAAGGAAAGAGAACGAAAGTCTGAAGCTGTTAAATCTCTATAATCCTTGCGGATGCTCCAAAGAATCTCTGCACACCTCCTCATGCTTGGCCGACTATGTCTGTTTGGAGCCAGACATTGTAAGGCTAGTTCAAAAATCTTTTCAACAGCCAGGTGGTTTGCAGAAGTCCGTTCCAGCTTCGGGTCTAAGACTGAAATGGCATCTCCCTCAGTAAACTTCTTCATTGCCTGCACTGACACCAACCCAAATCACAACACAGAGGAAGAAGACGCTTTTCATCTCTGTCCTCTTGTATATTGTGCTTTTCTTTATTTTTATTAGGTTAAGGCTAAAGTTTGCAATATGCAATTGAACAAATGAGAGAGCAAAAATAGATCATACCCATCTTGCAGTAACCCGCTCTTTGAGTTCCCTTTTTGTTTCAATAGGGCGTCTGCCTGTTACCAGTTCAACCAGTAACACACCAAAAGAATAAACATCACTCTTCTCAGTAAGTTGATAGGTCTTCAGGTATTCTGGATCCAAGTAGCCAGCAGTTCCCTTTACTTGGGTAGAGACATGGGTAGCACCTGAATCAGTGTCAGCTGCCAGTCTAGCAAAGCCAAAATCAGCAACCTTTGCTCTAAGGTTTTCAGTGAGAAGGATGTTGGAAGCCTTAATGTCTCTATGAATAATAGGATGATCTGCACAGAAAGCCAATAATTAATGCACTTATATCTCTCTCAGAGCACAAGCAAATTACAACAGAAATTGATTTGAGTTGTCATAACAGTAGAACCAAACCTGTATACATATGGAGGTAGGTAATTGCATGTGCCACATCGGTTGCAATATCTAGCCGGGCAGCAAGATCAAGGACAGTGCCATGCATACCTGCATAAATTCTTCCAAAATTTCAGGTGTTAAGGTTCTTCTGGTGCACCCACCCTATAGTCACTACATATTAGCACAAAGACATAATCAAAAGAGAAGTAGAACACATTGAAAAATGAACTCACAATCCAAGTGTTCACGGAGAGTTCCATTGGGAACGTATTCAACAACGACAATTCTTTCATCCTCATGCTCTAGATACCCATAAAACTTGACCAAATTCAAATGTTCCACCCGTGCCAATGTCCGAATTTCACTTTGGAATTCCACCCCCAGATGCGTATCATACATACTCTGCAAACATGGTAAGCAAGCACTTTAGCCTCTGTTCTCAAGAGAGAAGACAGTAAACTAATAGGAACCATCATGAAAACCTTCTTAGCTCGTTTGATGGCAACAACATTTCCATCTTGGAGTCTGCCTTTGTAGACTGTCCCAAAACCACCTTGTCCAATCTTCAATGGAGGTGAGAAGTTCCTCGTGGCCTTGAGAATTTCCTCCATAGTAAACCTGACTCTCCCAGCCTCTCTCCCATGGACTGAATTTTGCGAATTGCTATGAATACTTCTATTTGAACTTCGTCCTCGCGAAGAGTCGGATGGAACTAATAATCAAACAAGAAAATACATCAATAATCACTCCAACCTAGCCAATTCGTTTCATAGTAGAGATAACAAAATATTCCAGTAAATTGTTCAAGGCAGAAGAAGCCCTAAAGGTATTAAAATGAACAAATCGAGGGACACTTTTCTACCGGAGATCCTACTAAAACTTTCTTTTTGACGAACATAGATTCTTCGATCTACACAGAAAAATTTACCAGGAGAAGCTTTGAAGTCATCTGAATCTCTGAATTTCTTGGAGTTCTCTGTCTCAGGCGGCGTGAAGCAGGTAACGAAAACTCCAGCTACCGATCTGGCTGCGTTGGCCACCGGATTCTTGGACTTGCTGGAGATCGTGGAGGCGTCGGAGTAGGAGGGGCTTGGCGAGTGACTAAAGCGACTTGGCGTCGACCTTGCTCCGTCGGAGCTCTTGTTCCGACGACCGTACCACGAGTTTGGGCTTTCCATTGTGAGAGAATTACAGAGAGCGAGAGAGAGTATGTGGATGTATGTGACGTCGAAATGGCGGGTCGTTGGCGCAGAGTATTAAAAAGACGACTTTGATATTTCAAACGATAGCCGAGGCTAACGTGCGCCGTTGAACTTTCCAAATACGAAAATGTAAAATCCTAACCGTTAAGCATTCCACTTATTTCGGCTGTTAAGTTAGACGTACATGATCCAACAAAATTTGTGGGCTTCACATATCTCATATGATGCACAAAAAATTATATACGTACAACTTAACACTTGGGAGTAACAACAGGTGACTCGATCTACTGGGTTAGACATATATGTACAAAGTTCAATTCTAACTACAAACATATTTCTCTCGAGTACTTCAAAAACTTAACAATTGAGATCCCTAACATAATTGTTCCAAATATATGTGGAACCAGCCAGTCGTATGGATTGGCTTTCCTCCATTTTCAAGTTAAAAAGTTCGTACCTACCAAAAATAAAATACTGCATAAATTGAAATTTTGTATAACTATATATATATATGGTGAAGCATAAATATTAAAGAGTACAAGTTTTAATTTTTTGGAGGACCAACTCCAATCTCTTCTCAAGTCGTTGAGTATTTATTAGTCCACGGTGTACTTTGCCAATCAACCAGAGAACTTGGGTCCAAAAAAGCTAAGTCAACTTCAAAAAGTTGGATCACCATAAACACTCACAAATATGAGAGCACTTGCATCATTAACTGTTGATGCAAGTAGCTAAAATGAAGACCGAAAAGAACGTATTTGAACAAAAATGGTGCCATGAGGTCTTCGGTGCAAATGTCGCTGGGTGGGGTGGGGTTGGTTGGGATAGGGCTGACAAAAAATCAGTTTTAGAGGTCAGATAACAGTATGTGTTTATGAAATATTTACATGCATGTCCTGATCTTATCCCGGATTGGATTTCGGATTTACTTAATTGACCAAATCCGGATTGATTGAAATCCGGATAAGTAAATCGGACAATAATATAATTCGGGTTGGGATCCAGACAAGTAAATTAGGACAAGATTTATGTGTTTCAACCCCAACTCGATTTAAA
This sequence comes from Tripterygium wilfordii, assembly GCF_013401445.1. Taxonomy (NCBI): domain Eukaryota; kingdom Viridiplantae; phylum Streptophyta; class Magnoliopsida; order Celastrales; family Celastraceae; genus Tripterygium; species Tripterygium wilfordii. The sequence continues at coordinate 12,244,142 of NC_052239.1, read as the reverse complement.
CCAGATAAACATTTTGTGTTTGGACCCGGATTTCGGATATATAATTTATGTCCAAACTTGGTCTATTATAGGTTGAATAAATTCAATGTTTTTCGAACCAGAAATAATTTTGCCACCTCTAGATTGGCATATGTGGATTTTATTTCTTTTAAGGTGGATGATGTAGGGATGTAATTTACCTCTTTTGCTGGGATTGCCAAAGACCTTCTACTCCAAGTCTAGGAATAGAAGATGTAGCATTACATTACACACCCAATCAACCAACCGATGATGTAAGACAATCAACTGGTTTTTTCTTGTAGTTTTCAAGGTTAGGTCAAGTGTCATATTATAATACTATAATTTGATCTAGACAATAGAATACCAACACCACTTTAACAAACACCATTGGCTTTAGCATCACAATTCATTAATCATTTTTACATTTTCACCAATTCAGGAAAATGAATTATTACCCAAAGCATACCTGCAACAAAAAGCAAACACACATAAGCTATTCAAGTGTTAATAATAAGCTCTTAAGATTGTGTTTGCGCGACGGAATTCGAGTGTTGCGAACAAATGAGATCAGACGATGTGTGCAGAAACAAACCTCTTGGAACAAAGTCCCAAAAAGGGGCGCAAAAGCAAGAAAGAGGATGGCCTCCAAGGGGCGCAAACACACGAGGAAGAAAATGTGAAAGGGCTAATTAGATTAAAAGCTAAAAAACGGAAATTACATGCTCTGTTTGAGTCTTTGATTGATCAAACCTTGTAAAATCTAAAATCTAGGTTTATATACATGTTCTATAAAACTGTTAACACCGATATTTACAGTTGGATCCGTTGATTTACTGTCAAGTGTCCCATGTTCTCTAACCGCTCAATAATGCTCAATAACTTATCATTCCTTGGCTGACACGTGTTCCCCACGTGCTGATGTTGTTGCGTCTCTTCTGGCTCCCAATTCGTCCAATTGTTGTCTCATCTTGATCTCTCGCTCAGTCTTCATTCTGTCAACTAAACAACCTTATTATACCACGTAGCTCACAAACATTTTTTTTTTATATCTAACAGATTGAGGGAGCATATAAGCTATCCGAGTGTTAATACTAAGCTCTTAAGATTCATAGAGCATATAGATAACATGTTAGAGTTGGGAAATTCAATTCATGTTGAAAAATAAAATAAAAAATGTGTTTTGTTATTCAACAAAGGTTGGAAGTCTTAAACCAAGAAGGAAAACAAAATATATAGTACAAGAAATATCACTAATGTTATGCTTTTTATCCATGATATGTAGCCACACTTTATCAGGTTATATGTAGTTACAATAAGTAGCCTCTATATAAGCATAATAGCTACAAAACGGACATGAATAATCATAATAGCTAAAAAAAATGGACATGAATAACAAAACGGCTGTGCAAAAAATCGTGCTAGACCGAACCGACCGTTTAATCGGTTATTGTCAAATGTATGTTAATGATGATCAAACCATCAATAACCGATAGAATAATCGGTTAAATTTATGTCAAAAAACGGACAATGGACACCTTAAAAACCTAGTCAAACAAGAATTTGTTATTGGGAGATAGTAATGGAGGTGTGGTGAACACATGGGAATTGCTAGCAGTTATAAATTGTAAGAAATATGGAAGAAAATGGCTCTCACAACTCAATAAAATCAACCCCTTGCCAAATTCAACCTTGCCATCTCATAGACAAACTTCGTTTCATATATTTTCAAAGTCTTTAGTCCGCTAAACATTGTTTATTTTCAAAGACAATTCTTGTCAAGTTCATTTACCATTCAACTGTTCATTTTCCTTTCGACCACGCAACTTGTCAATTAAATCAAATACTTGTTCAGCTTTCGTTTCAAACAATACAATCCACCAACGAGAGGTGGTTCGGTTGGCAATTGACTGAGTTAGATATATATGTGTCCAATGTTCGATTCCAATGAGAAACAAATTTCTCAAAGGTATTTCAAAAAAAAAAAAAAACAATCCAATTATCATTATTATGTATATTATTTAATGTCAATAGAAAATTTATGCAAGTTTATTATCTTTTATATTCATTAAATCACAGATAACTTGATTTGTTTTATTTTCTTGGATAGTAGTTACTGATAGCTGAAATTATTGCTATCGGCAAAAATTTTTGAATTTAGATTGCAATTACGATCCCTTCTACAATTGTACAATCTCATGTTTGAAATTATATTCGTGATATGGATTTAATTGCAAGCGCAAAAATTGCACAAGTAATAAAGAGATGAGTAAATTATCATTTCCACGAGAATATGTTGACAATCAAAATCAATGTCAAAACAAGCAACAACTATGTAAATTGGGGAAAAGGATTCGAGATTGGTTTTTTGTTTTTAAACTAAACTCAAGCAAAGAACAAAAGAGCAATTAACTAATCACAAATGTAATCAAAGATGGGAAGCACTAGAGTACTTAATTTCACCTCACCTATCCAATTCAACTCTCTTGGTCCCTTAATCCCTAATTCCTCTCTCAATAATGACAAACGGTCTCCCTATCCTATCCAATGCTCTATGTCTAGTCACACCAAAAGTATCTCTATCCCTAACCCCTGTTATTCCTAACATTCGAGCTCAAGAGACAAAAACCCATTAAGATTTGTGGATTAATCGTGTAGCGATTGCATAGGTCATGTCCATATATTCCTATGGTTTATGCAACCTATGTGGTCTATGGCAAGAGGAAAATTCTAGATATCTCCTTCCGGTCTCAATCTAAGCAACAAATCAATTGAATAATGGCCAAACATCCAAAAGCATTAAGCACACCCATAGACAATCAATAAGAGAGAGAAATCAAGAAATAAGGAAACCAAGTTTATTGAATCTTCAAGGTTTGGTTACATTAAGACCCTAGTAAAGAAATCTAGCCCTCATAGAGTCAAGATACATCATAAAGCAATGGATATCAACCATAAAAACTAAGATAAAAGAGGAGAGAGAAAACCCCCTTGTGAACCCTCTTCTTCTCCAAGCTCCAATGGTGGCCTCCAAGGTAGAGAATGAATCTTAGCTCCAAGAACACCCTCAAAACCCTATTTTATACCCTTTTATACTTCCTCAAACTCTTATGTCGTTTCCCAAACAAGTTGAGGTCGTTTTGGCTCAAAAACACGTGAATTCGAAACTTTTTCGCGAAACTACGCATGTTGTGAATAGTAACTCTTATCGATTGGACACTATTCCGATCGATCGGAAAATGCAATCTATCTCTATGAATTCAAGGTTGTTTTGGCAGGTTCGATAGATCGGAAATCGCTTCTGGAGTCCAAATCTTCATTTTGCGCTATTTTTCTCCCTTTCTTGCCTTGACACCTACAATATGCAAATATAGCTTTTTAAGACAATATCAACTCTTAATCAACTAACAATGGAATGAACTTATGTGTAAAGAATACACAAATGTATGTATATATTTGGTACATCATTAGCACTCATTTTCATTTTTTTTAGGGAATCAGTAATGAAATAGCCCTTGTACTTTAGAAAAATGATCGATTAAGCCCTTTTACTTTGTTTTTGATCAAAATCAAAAACAAGCCCTTGCACCTAGAACAATGGTCTCTGTTAGCGCTTAGTGCAAACTTTCGTTAAGAAAAATACTGATATAGATTTGAATATGTGACGTGACATTCATTCGACAAAAAAAATTACTTGTAAAAGGTGACATGACTTTCGAAAAATATTTTAAAAAAACAAACATCAATGTTCATAATGTCGTGGAACCTTCCAAAAAGGTGGTGGATCTAGAGGGGTATGGACTCGGCTCTTGCTGCTCGAGCTCTGAGGGGGAGCGAGCACATCTTGAACGGACTCGATCTGGTGCACATAAAGCACTGCGTGGATTGAGATTCATAACCAATAGTAAAACCAACGGTGTCGATGCATGGAACGAAGTTCAAGCCAATTTCGAGAAGCTCGCCAATTTCGATGTTGAGTACTTTGATTTTTTGGCCACGAAGTTGTCTCTACCTCCTCCTTACACCGCACCAACTAACTACCACGCCCCAGCAACTAACGACCACCTCATCTCCATTATGACGAAAAATGATCTAAGAGAACTTCTTTGAACCATTGCTTGAAGTTGAGCAGCCAACACGCTACTCTGGCATTCAGCGTATAAAGTCGAGAGATATTTACAAAAGATAAACAACAATTTGATTATCAACTTTTCCACCCCTTTTTGTCTTTTCTTAAATACACTTCCACGATAATGACGTGGCGGTGGTACACATTATTCAAAGATCCTTCCACCCATTATTCAAATCGAAGATTCTTCCACCCTTGACTCTCCACTTTGTCTTTATTTACAATTTTACACACTCTTCTAAAACGATATCAGTATTAATTAATTACCCCAATTAGTCCATAATCTTGTATTCTACAGAAATGGATACGAATGGAGCGCATACCCAAACAACAACGACGACAACAAAACCTCATATAAGAACAAACCCTCTGATAATACAAGTGAGGCACGGATCTCTCTCTTCCTCTTCTTGGTAAGTTTCGCTGATTACTCTCTCTCTCTCTCTGCTAATCTTTCTTTTTTTCTTTCTAAATTTAAGTAATCATTAGCTATTAAGTTCCGATTTCTCCATATTCATTGCGAATCATGCGTTGCTTCTTCTCTGTCAAATATCCGATTAGGGTTTGGTCTTTTGTATGTTCTTTAATCCCTTTTTGGTTTATGCTGATTCTTATAGTTGAATGAAATTAACTCATTGATTTTGCCATTTTTGTTGGTTTTGATTGTTTTTAGTTGGTTTCACTTGGTAATCCGGCTTATTTGTTGTTGATTTCCGGAAGTCCTTACCTTTTGCAGTGTCGGTTCTGATTATTTATAGTAATCGTAATTGAACTGCTAGAAATTGTTAGCATAATCCTTTGAATGTCCGAAATGGGATATATCACTTCTGAATGAGGAATGCTGACCGACATATGATTTTGGTTTTTCCTTAGGAAACTTAAATAACTGTTTGTTTTATTTCCCTGTGTGAGCTCCCTAGTATGAGATTGCTGCTGCAAATGTGCAACATTGAGGGGCACAACATATTTTGGTCCATGTTGTGTGGGTTAAGATACTATTGCTATTACATTGTGTCAGCACAACTAGTCAACTTTGCAGTTCCGTTTACATTCTTATGTTATTAATGCTGTAGCATTTTGGCTGCTCTTTTTGCTAAAAACAGGGAAGGATGCACATAGGACGTATGAGATAACAGAAATAACTGCAGGGCATGGGAGGTTGCTGTTGTTCGTCCAGGAAACCTCATTTGCATGGAACGCCAGTATTTTATTACGTTAGTAATACTCCTTAGACTGTTACTAATACTTATTTCCTAAGGTGCCTGACCTAATATAGGGCTTATTTTATAGATTTCTAATACTATGATTATTATTTTTTAATTTGTGTCTGGAATATTATGATTATTTATCAGGCCTATTTACCACAAGCATTTTCCTATTTGTGTTTCATAACTTTCAAATAATCTTTTGTATCTTGTATTGGTGATGAATGTGGGGGAAGTACACTATGCTTTGTGCAATCGTTGAATTTCTCATTGATTTTCGTGAAAAGGTTACTTTTGTTTAAAAAGATTTCTCTGTTATGGCATCACAAGGTTTTAATGAATAAGTGTTGCTAAATGATAAAAAAAAGTGGGGAGCTTGCTATGCGTTGGCTAAAAAAAAGTTGTCAAGGTCAACATGCTTTAATGTAGTATTGCACAAATTCACTCATATTATTGCTTTCTAGATTCTAGGGGTCCTGATTTTGTATGTTCATGGAGGTTGTTGTTATCAGAATTGTTTCCGCAAAATGTTGTGTGGTGAAGTCATGACTCTGGAGTTACTTGAATGGTCAATATGTCTGTCATTGTGGTTGGGATTTTTTTACACCAGTAATTTATGCTTGATCAAAAATCTGAAATCAAGTCATAACATCCCTATCCCTATCCATGTTTTCACAATTTCCTTTGTGAAACATCATTGGACCATTTATATCAATACTATCACTATCCTTTCATCTCTCGTTCACTGGCATTAAAATCAGGCCTACCTCTTCGCTACTACTATGCCCCTTACTCCACCAATTTTCACAATGCCTCCACTGTAGTCACTTGTCTTGTCTTGTCATTTCCATTGTCATGTGGTCACGTTGTGTAGCAGCAGGTAATTTTGTTTCCCCTTTATATACTGTCAATCTCTATACAAGCTGCTCTCTTAAAATATTTAACAACCGCATCCCAATCCGGAAAGAAAGGAATCAACGAAATCTGTCTTTGATGATGGAGGAATGAAATTATTCTTTGGAGCCTGTTTTTGTGTATACTCTGGAGTCTGGAAACTGCTGGTAACAGAAATGCTGATATGTTATTGCTGTGGCACCAAATTTTTTACATAAGATGACTTATTAGAACATTAGAACTTGGCCTAATGAATTCTGATTTATCATTACAAAAAGTTGTTTAAGAGGAGCCATTTGCTGATTAATAATATTATTTTGTGGTTACTTTCTGCAGTGTCCACCTGGTTCAGAAGAGCACGAGTCCTTAACATCTAACAATGCTGCTGTTTCTTCACTCGCGGTGGGCCTTCTGGTTGATTTAGATCTAGAAGCATCAATACCAGACACTTTCCGGGCTCCTCCTGCCCCTCTGCCATATGACGTGGTTTTTGGATGTCCACAAGCAACAGATTATGAATCTATCATAGAAACAGTTAGTGGAAGTAGCTTTGAAACCTTAGCCACTTGTGAAGATCTCGAGGAATCAGACTGCAAAACCCAAGCTAGTTCTTTGCTTCTTGTCTCCCCAAGGAAGTCTAAAACTTCAACATTAACGGTGGAAGAAGAGGATGCTTGTCCCATTTGTCTTGAAGGTGGTTTATTATCAGTGGTTTTCCAAAATCTTTTATGCTTTCATCACTTGATTTTCATTTGCACTTGCATTGATAGTTTAACAGGCAAAATTTGATAAAGTTTTGTCTCCAGAGTATGATGAGGAGAACCCAAAACTCATGACAAAATGTGAACATCATTTTCACCTTTCATGCATTCTGGAATGGATGGAGAGAAGCGATTCATGCCCCATATGCGATCAGGTTTACTTCTTTCAAGCTTCAACAAATTGTATGTGCTGTAGTCAAATGAATTTGTTGCTCTTGTTTTCTTTTAAGCAAAATTTCATGCTCTTGTTAGCTACAATATGGCTGACATTCTGGTTTCCTTTAAAGAGTGGCCTGTGTATTACTGTAATCACGACATACTAGTGTATGATACGATTGTAGTAACCCTTGTTCTGATTTGTGAGGAGTCCTATCAGGCTATCCTGGATTGTGTTGTCAGCAAATATGGGAAGCACTCTGTTCTTGGACGCTAACGAAATGTTTTGCTTCTTTACTGTTGCAGGAAATGAAATTTGACTATCCCGATGATTAGCATCTATTTGCTTCTCTACTGCTGTTCATTCGTAATTGATCTGCCGATGGTGCCATCAGATTGATGTATCAAGTCTTCATTGTTTGTAAGATTGCAGCTTGTCCAATTGTCATCTTTTTTATCAAGTTAGTCTCCACTACGTCAGAACTGAAATTTTGACACAAATGTGAAGCTCCATACTATTCCGGTTCCCCATTTCACTATTTATACTGTGATCACCGTATTTCGGGTTGGTTTGCAGAGGATTGTTGGAAGACTAATCTCAGCGACTGACCTGTGGCGTTTTGAATGCGGTCGGAAGCAAAGAAATATATTTTGTTAAAAGGAAAAGAGAAGAAAAAACTTAATAATAGGACTCCCTACTTTTTGTCTTGATAGCTGGATTGTTTTTTTTGTACAGAAAGTTCATTGCTGTTGGATGCTGTATTTTGTGTATAATTTGTCGTGTCGATTCATTTGCTGTTGGACCCTTGATTGATTGATGGAGAGTGGATTGAACAAAGAATATACCGAGTCCGAACTTATATTTATTCTTGACTCACTCTTCATGGGATAGTCATTGCGGTTACTTTCGTGCATTCTCTCTTTAAAGAGCAACTATGGACTGGAAGTCTGAAACTGGAGATATATAGATTTGATTTGAGGTTGGAATCCATGAAAAGGAAAACTCATCTGTACCTGATGAGGTTTAAGTATTGTTGTTCTTGGCTTGATAAATGGGGATGAGTGTTCTATCCTAGGAAGCACGGACACTTCTAAAATGACGAAGTGTCAGTGTCGGACTCGTACCAGGAAAATGAAGCCGAGGGATTGGAACATGAACACAAACGTAAACATGGGAGATGACACTATTGATTCCATTGTGAACATAAACTGGTACTCTCTCTACCTGAAGAAGTGTTAAGAAGGAAGAAATGCCTACTGATTCCATTTTTCTCTGAAAGATTCTCCAAGGATTTTAACATTATTGTTGAATCTTCCTTTTGGAAAAGCATTGTCCAATGGCCAACCTTGTTCGGAGTGGGAGGGGCTCCAACTCTCTTCTAAAAATCATGGTAAATCATGATTTTTTTTTTGAAAATGACATATTAGAGTTTAGTGTTTAGGCTTTAGAGTAAAATTTCTATTGTTTAAGGTTTGGGATTTAGGGGTTAGAATTTAGTATTTAAATTTTTCCCCCAAAAATCTATTATATTCTAACATTATGAACACTAAAAATACTCAATCACATATTTTAATTCATAATCGACCATAATTTTGAGAAGAATTGGAGTCAAAATTAGAGCTTGGAATTGGAGCCCCCTACCCCCCGATTCATTTGACATGCGTCGGGGTTGTGGCAGGGCAGGGATGGAAAATCATGGTAAAAAAGAGACAAATAGAAAGGTAAAAAAAACAAATAATCAGTGTTTGACTATATTGAAAATGTGCAACTTCTTGAATTTCATTTGTTTGATCATAGTTCATAGACAGGCTTACAGGGGTTTCAACTGAGATGAGACAAAAGCAGTGGATGTGCTGCTACTGCTGTTATTGCATGAAACCACCATAGTCAATGGCCAAAGATGAAAATAATGCATTCAACCAGTGATTGCATAAATACAATAAATCTACTTAAAACTATCTGAATTCTTTTCATAAGAATTCACTGGTATGGAAGCACAGGAATACCTACAATGCGCAGATATGACAACCTATTGAATTCCATTTGCTGAGAGCATTATACAATGGCAAAACAAACACCTAAACTATGTTAACAGAGCATGAGCTGACTACACTTGTTCAAGCTGCCAAGGTCACTGATCAAACTCAGCACCTGTGTACTCCATGAAGAATTTGAAGACGTTCTTCCATTACATTAACAGACTTATCCTCTTTCAAAACTCATAAATGGCTTGGCCTCCTTTTACCTGCATCCGTCCTCAACCTTTTTACAGGATTTGCCCAGCCAACATTCCCACGAGCACCATTTGCTGGTTGAGCTGGCTGGTTAGCCCATACTTGCTGGGTAGCTTGATGACTCAGTCTCACATCCCTGGATACCGACCCTGACCCTGACCCTGTACTTCTCATATTACAACTCACGCTGGGAGGTGAGACAGGGCCAGTTGATCCACTCCTAGACTTCACCAGAGTTTTTTCCCTCTCTTTCCTCTTTTTCTTGCAGATAACCAGCTCTCCAGGATGAGTGAGCCGTGGAGAATCATCCGGCTGGCATTGATCCCGGCCGGTAATATTTCCACTCCCTAGCCTCGAATCCTTCTGGGGCATGTGCATCCTTGCCATGGGCTTCTGAGGATTCCCCATCTCAGGCTCTACCTCATTAATCAACTTGTGTTTCTTGCTTTGCCCAACAGCAACCTGCCTGGGGGATGATGCGGCAGTGGATGTGGATACCTGGCCAGAAAAAGAGAGTGCATTTCTGGCCTCCCGGAAATCTGCCTCCGGAAATGCAATCTTCAATATATCAAAAAAGAGATCATGTACTTTCCTTGCTTCAGATCGAACCTGTGCAATGGAATTATATCTTGAGATTCCACCTTCAATCATCAATTAATTGAACATAGCTGCTGTACCATAACAGTGGCATGTTTGGACAGCTAACAAAAGTAATATAAGTTACCCAGGACAACAAATAATAGTATACATTGCAAGAATTGCCTGATTATAATCTGAAGGACTTGGGACCATTGACTAAGCAACACCACAATGGATTCCATAATCTACCACAGGTGTAGAAGCAAGTTGTGTAGGGTGATATAAGCAGTATAAAAACAGGAAAAATCCTAAAATATAGACCTTTCCTACACAAGAGATCTCCAGAATCATAAAAGAGCTTAACCACTATTGACAACAATAGATCCAGAATATCTTAAATAAAATCTACACAAAGATACAAACAAGCATTCATAAAACAAAACAGAAGTGGAATCGTGAAATAGAATGAAGTCATACCACATGTGAGTATGAATAATACTGCATTGCACCTTTCAACATAAACTGCACATCAAATACCAGGTCCATAACTCCAGCATACTCTCGTCTTTCAATGCGCTGATCGATCTTTCTTAAATCCGAAAGACTACTGCCAGCTCCAGTGGCATGACCGGAATTTTCAACTTTCTTCCACAAATCAGTTAGCAGGGGCACTATCTGATGACCCTCCTTTTCAATTCTCCTTTGGAACTTGCCAATCACATTTTTGCACTGCGTATTTCAGACCTTTTAGGCAGACAGAAAAATGCGCAGCAAACAACAGCGACAAAACAAGCATGAAAAGGACACAGAGAGACACAATATCTTATGAATGTGACCGTGTATATATGCACACCTGTGCATTTATATATTCTCATGCACACAGTTTTCAGAACTGAATATCATATCTAGCCATATGAATCTAACAAAGGATTCACTCCTTCAATGAAATATTTTAAGTAGTGCATAATTTTCTTGGAAAAAATATCTTTATGTGATGCAAGAAATGAATCCTAATATGAAACATGTCTGTAAATTCAACATCCAACTAGATTAAAATTACAGCGAATCAAATAAACAGCACATACCTTTCTCTGGAGTATATCAGACATTCTAGGACCAACCGTCGGAGTTCCACTCGTCTGTGTACCTTTAGAATCCAAATTCTCTCTAGGGTGATCAAGAAGATCTTCTGGAGAAGTATACTGCAGATTCAATCTACTTGGTTTTGAAGATGGATGTGATTTTGATGTATTAGCTATTCTCCTTGACGACAAGGTTCGCCTACTTTTTACAGAATCGCTTCGATCAAACTTGGAATCATTAGGATCTCCAAGTGATTTCAATTCTGCATCAGCCCTCAGTTGTGGTTGATATTTATGGTCCACTTGGAACGGCGATAAACCTGAATCTCCAAGTTGTAGAGATGGTGCTTCATAACCAGACTTCTCTTCCAGCCTTTCTACAGTATGACGGGGCCGAAGCCGAATACTACGCTTTCGCTTTATCTTTGGTTGCACAACCTGTTCATCTTCACCCTCATCCCGATCATGATTCCAACTCCCAGACTGCTGGTGATCCATGTGGGAATCTCCAGATACCGCAATTTCCCCCTCCTCTAATTCATCTAGCTGGCAATTATTTAACTGAAGCAATTAGTGTATCTCAAGACAAGCTAGATGATTACAATTTATTAGCACAGTGATAGGGATTCTTACCAGCCTTTTAGAAACGGAACCTGGTCTAGCTTCCAATGCAGACAGAGAACCAAATTTCTGAGAAGAAACAGGAGATATTATCTGTGTAACTCTTTGGCTGTCCGACGATGACCCTGATGAACCAGCTTCTTCGACCATGTCATGGTTTTTGTTGCCTTCTAAAGCCTGATGATAGCCATATCTGCCAGCACACTGTGGACCGTCGTCTTCTGACTGCTCTTTAATGACAGGTGGTACCCCAACAGCACCACTAAATTCATCATCTTCCAACTCTCCAACTTCTCCCTCTTCTTCATGCACAGAATATTCATTTCTCTCATCAAAACTTGCTTCAGAGTATTCTCCATTCTCATCATCCATTTCCTTGTAATTGGGGGACTTTTTTCCCTTGGGACGACCCCTTTTTCTTTCAGGTTCCTTTTCAGCAGACGCAATACCAATACTTCCAGCATATAAGGTATTTTTACATGGTTTCTTTGACAGACTAGCAATGGCAGCATTCACTTCTTTTGAGCTGGCTCGAAGCCACTTAGGCACCTGATCGAAGCTGGTCATCTCCTCAGTCCAATCCAGATCTTCATCTATCTGATTAAACAATTCAATTTCATCTTTAGTCCTTGCAATCATGTGATTTACCTCCAGCAGTGAGGGAACATTGTGTACGGTTTCCTGATATCTCTCCTCATCGTGCAATAATGTCTCTAAAGTCATGCGTCTCTCCTCGTGCGTTGTTCTTTGGTCAAAACGCCCGGCATTAATAACCTCATCAGCCATGTCAATCTTATACTGCTGTATATTATTCCTTATGAGACCCTCGATGGAAGCCATATATCTATCCTTACCAGCAAGGTCATCTTCTAAATCAACAGTACCTCCACTTCTTAATTCGTCCTCTTTCTGATGGCTAGAGATTTTGTCAACAACCGCTTCCATATATATGACTTTAACTTCTCTCTTCTGTCCAATGCGGTGTGCTCTAGCAACTGCCTGTTCCTCATTTTTAGGGTTTGGATCCGGATCATATATAATTACTGTGTCAGCTGACTGAAGGTTGAGACCCCGTCCAGCTGCTCGAATACTAAGTAAGAAAATAAAGCAATCCGAATCAGGGCTATTAAAATCCACTATTGCTGATTCACGATCCTCCAGGCTAGTTGTTCCATCAATTCTCCTGTATACAAGTCGCCTCCACTGCAAGTATTCCTCCAATATATCAAGAAGTTTGGTCATGGTACTAAATAACAGTACTCGATGCCCTGTTCTCTGAAGCTTTATGAGGATCCTGTCCAGGATCCACAGTTTTCCACAGGATCTAACCAGGAAATCCTTGGAAAAGTCACTGAAGTAGGGATAATTGAGCAAAGGATGATTACAAGCTTTTCGAAGCTCCATACACCGGTTATTTAAAGTTTTATAAACCTTAGCCTGATATCTTGGATTCTTCTGAACCCTGCACTTCTCATCTTCGGGATCAACTCGAATTGTGGCGGTGGATTTGATCCAATCATAAATGGCGCTCTGAATAGCTGACATTCGACATCTCAAAACAATGGAAACCTGCAATCAAGCATTCCTATTACAATAAGGCGTACAAAATCACACAACCAACTAGGACCATTACAATAGCACACCTTGGGTGGAAGTGAACCTTCCACATCCTCTACACGACGTCTGAGCATAAAAGGCTCCAGAATTTGATGAAGTCGATGAATAATTATGACCTTTTTCTCAGTCTCGAGCCAGTCATCTTCAGCATTATGTGTCGGACCCTCTTTTTGAAAGGGTTGTGAGAACCAATCATGAAATGCTTTCCGATTATCGAATACTTCAGGAAGCAGTAGATTTAAAAGTGACCACAGTTCCTTTAAATCATTCTGCAGAACAAACATGCATGCGAGCTCAATTCAAAAGGAGAATAAAACGACCAGAAAGATAATAATAAGATTGTTTACTCTAGTCATCAAATTCACTTCCATACTTAGCTATCAAAAGTAGCACAAGTCATTTTTTGCATTCCAAGTTCCATGCCAAAAATGTCATCAAACTGTATTCCTAGTCCGTAACAAATATACTGTCCACGATATCCCCCAAGGAAACCAGATTTCTGAAAACTTTTCCGCTGAACATTCACATTTACATGTACATATGCAACAAGCATGAACAAAATAAACAAAAGATTCACTTTATTTCTACATCGGAAGTATTAGCAATCTTTTCATTCGCTTCCGACTCGAGGCTTGTTAATGAGGGAGTGTTTACAAATTACCAATTTCACAATAGAAAATGTGTCATTGGTTTACTTTCACAAGGACAGTTGATTCAGGGTGGAATATTTAATTCTGAAATTTCAGGGACTTTACGAACAAACTCATGAGTCATGACAAAGTGTCTTTGGCAGGAGAACGTCTTTAAATAAACATCGGTGCCTACGCTTCAAATGTCCATTGTAATAGAGATGGCAATGTATCAGGAATTTGAAAGTTACAATGCTTCCTTCATTACAATTACAATGCACAAAAACAAACTAAACATTAATCAAGAAGATCGCATAGATCGGAAAGGTGGCAAGTACATGGCCAGATATTACTATGTAATGCTCGTCAACCTGGTTGCAACTTGATATACAGATACTTCCTGTTGAAAGCACTATAATGAAAACTACTGTCACAACAAGATGAGCAAGCTTTGATAGGGAAGAAACTTGCAAGGAGTCTTGACTTGTGAATGACCTCCAAAGACAATGAATCCCTCTCACTAATAGATGCCAATCTAGAAAAGAGAAGCCAGAAAGCCAAGTCTAATAATCATATTACTCTATGTTATCAGTGGGTATCCTGTTTTAGAGAAGTCCTTTGAACCATGGGCCTCACCTGGGTGTCGATTGGTGGAAGAGTCAAAGACTTGGAGTTAAATGACAAAGTAATCAAATGGAAGCGATATAACAATCACCATCCTGTTAATATTTTTGGTTATTTTGAGGGACAGAAATATAAGATTTTTTTCAAGGAAACAGACTAGCTTCTAATTGAAAGATTCTTGGTTGTACGCTTTACGTAATTGCCACTGTTATCTCAAGGCTGTAAATTAAAATCTATTTCCTTTTTCTTAATGAACCCCAGGGCCAGGCAGGTGAAGGGTATCAATGAAAAAACCATGTCAGCAGTGCGATAGGCATAGAAGGATAAGAATTTCCTCTTTTGCTGGCTCAAAAAGCAAAGGAGAAGGGACATGGAAAAAATTCAGACATATCGACTGTATTTGCACATCTTCCACAAGTTCTATCACCAAAACTCAGCATCAAACTAGTAAGAAAATTCTGATGACAATGAGACTGATAACTCAGTTTAAGCCAGAATGCCAGATAATATATTGTACAGATAATTGCTATGCTACTTGTATCCAAATTATTCATGGGTTCAAAAGGAGAAACAATTAAATATAAGTGATATGCTACATGGAGACGTATATCATATATTGTACAGCCCAAGAGATGATGCTCAATTTATTTA